>NC_092291.1:23330326-23342826 GCF_036320965.1 Panulirus ornatus
TATCTCTCTATCTATCTATCTATCCATCTCTAAATAGCTCTATCTAGCTATCTATCTGTCTATCTATCTATCTATCCATCTCTATCTAGCTCTATCTAGCTATCTAGCTATCTAGCTATCTAGCTATCTAGCTATCTATCTGTCTATCTATCTATCTATCCATCTCTATCTAGCTCTATCTCTCTATCTATCTATCTATCTATCTATCTATCCATCTCTATCTAGCTCTATCTCTCTATCTATCTATCTATCTATCTATCTATCTATCCATCTCTATCTAGCTCTATCTAGCTCTATCTAGCTATCTATCTGTCTATCTATCTATCTATCCATCTCTATCTAGCTCTATCTAGCTATCTAGCTATCTAGCTATCTAGCTATCTAGCTATCTAGCTATCTATCTGTCTATCTATCTATCTATCTATCCATCTCTATCTAGCTCTATCTAGCTCTATCTCTCTATCTATCTATCTGTCTATCTATCTATCTGTCTATCTATCTATCTATCCATCTCTAAATAGCTCTATCTAGCTCTATCTAGCTCTATCTAGCTATCTAGCTATCTATCTGTCTATCTATCTATCTATCCATCTCTAAATAGCTCTATCTAGCTCTATCTCTCTATCTATCTATCTATCTATCTATCTATCTATCTATCTGTCTATCTATCTATCTATCTATCCATCTCTATCTAGCTCTATCTAGCTCTATCTAGCTCTATCTAGCTATCTAGCTATCTAGCTATCTAGCTATCTAGCTATCTAGCTATCTAGCTATCTAGCTATCTAGCTATCTAGCTATCTATCTGTCTATCTATCTATCTATCCATCTCTATCTAGCTCTATCTAGCTATCTAGCTATCTATCTGTCTATCTATCTATCTATCCATCTCTAAATAGCTCTATCTAGCTCTATCTAGCTATCTAGCTATCTAGCTATCTAGCTATCTAGCTATCTAGCTATCTAGCTATCTAGCTATCTAGCTATCTAGCTATCTATCTGTCTATCTATCTATCTATCCATCTCTATCTAGCTCTATCTAGCTATCTAGCTATCTAGCTATCTAGCTATCTAGCTATCTAGCTATCTAGCTATCTATCTGTCTATCTATCTATCTATCTATCCATCTCTAAATAGCTCTATCTAGCTCTATCTAGCTCTATCTAGCTCTATCTAGCTATCTAGCTATCTAGCTATCTATCTGTCTATCTATCTATCTATCCATCTCTAAATAGCTCTATCCCATGCATGCCTCTTACCCTCTGAATGTTCAGACTACAGCACCTTAAAGACTCTTTCACCTCATCCCTCCATCTCCTGTCTTCTTTTCCATCCTGCTCCTCTTTGCCAAACTTTCTTCACTCATCATCTCCACATGTCCAAACCATTTCAGCAAACCCTAGTTAGCTTTCTCTCAGCCAGACTGCACTATCGCATTTTCATTATTTACACGAACGATTTGTGCCTGTCCCTCACCGTCTGTTTTACGAACCAAATCCTTACCTTCTTCCTAGAAACAGCACTGGCACTTACACTTACCCATACCAGAGTTACCATTCTAGCCCCTTCAGCTATCGATCTGTTGCTTTGACTTTTATTGAATCCCTTCTAAGTTCTCTTATCCTAAAACATCATCAATATCACAGCGTTTTTCAGTATCTATCAATATGACGTCCATAAGGCGAGATCCTTTCCTAACTTACAAAAATCTGGACATCATCTTTGGGAGATTTCGTGGAGTCAGTTGCCCTTGATATATCCAAAGCTTTTGATGGGCTGCAGCATCGAAGACTCAACGCTAAGATCCGTTTTGGTTTCCCTCTCTCACTCTGCTCCTTCATATCTAATCTTCCTCTCTCGTTGATCCATCTCAGTAGTTGATGATGGATTAACCTTTCCCATTTCCCAAGCAACAATGGTGTCCAAAAAGGTTCTTTTCTGTCTCCTACACTCCTCCTCTATTTTTTCAGCGATTGCCTTTCTTCAGCAGATAACAAATGCACTCATAATCTGACGACTCAATAGTGTATTCCTCCACCTCCATCGAATCTGTTTCTTCCTCTCTCAATCGACCTGTATCTCGTCTCAGTACAACTTCCTCTATAAACTCGGAAAGAGTATCCTTATGGGATAGACGCAACGTGTTTACTGATGAGGTTTAATGCCTCCACAAAATCTCTTTGCACCACCCTTTACAATTTCCACATGTATTTTGATGGATTTTTGTCTCCACAATTTAACACGATGAACTTACTTGGTGCTACTGTAACATTCACCCTACGCAGGTAGTTAAGTCTGCCTCTGAGAAATTGGAAATATTGTTTAGATGACAAAATTTCATTTGTTACGAACATTTGCTCCATTTATACAATAAATTGATCCTTCCTTGAATGGAGTATTGGGGTCACATCTGGGATGGTTCTAGTTCTACATAATTACTTGACAGAGTTGAGTCTAAAGCAGTCCAGCTTACCAACTCTCCCAGCCTAACCTTAAAACTTGACGCATTTGCCGTACGCCGCAGTGTTAGTTTATTTTCTCTTTTCTATGGGTATTAATTCGGTTTTTGTTGCCGATAGGTGGCTGCTTGTGTACCCCATACTATTTGCTAGACCATGTAATACTGCTGCTTCACGTGATTACTCTGTGGCAGTTGAGAACTCAAGGCTGGGCCGTTTTGATAACCGGTTCTATCCCTAAACCTCGAAGCCTCGAAACTCTCTATCCCATCATTCTTCTCTAACAGCTATGACCTAGACCTTTTAAAAAGACAGGTTTTTCCACTTCCTCCAGAATTCTTGAAATACTTTTCCTCATGTCTCCTCACTCTCTCTCATTAACTCTCTTTATATTTCAATTAAGGCCCGACCTTGATGTGGAACTTTTGTCCGAGGTTGGAGCCTCCAACATAAAAAAGAAAAAAAAGTCTTCACACCATATTGTTCTGGGGCATTTAATTTCCAACTCATCTACCTTCTTCTGGTCTTGTGTACTCGGTGCTCAAGACTCGCACCCATACAACACGATCGGGAGTACCAAAAACCTTCATAAATAAAATGACTTCCACAAACGTCTCAGTAATAGTCCGAATCTTTGTCAAGGGGAACTGAAAGCAATCGAGTCTCGTCGAGGAACTACTCACTGCAAAGAAGACCATCATTTTCCTGCTCCTGCGTGGAGCGCAACCTTGAAGCTGTATGAACTTATGATGGAGGTCGTGGCATCACATAACAGCAAGATTATATATATATATATATATATATATATATATATATATATATATATATATATATATATATATATATATATATATATATATATGAACTCTTCGCACATTTTTTTGTTTAAAGCCTAATGAAACCGCCTGAGGTAACTCAGGTTCTGAAAGACCAGGCGCCGTTGAGAATACGTACCTTCAAGACCTGCGTCTGCCTCTCAAAAGGAATAAATACATTTAGGAAAGGAGGAAACTCAAAATGAAGTTCATGTTTTGCGTAAAATTAATTATCTCAGGCTTTATAACACAGTGTTTTACAAGTATTGTGAGCCAGGCATTGTCCTGGACAAGAAAGGTGTTTCGGTATTTGGGACGAGGGCTAATTTTAGCTCTCCTGTTCTCGTCAAGCAAGTTGCTTCCACCTTTTGTCTCGTAGTGGTGTCCCCTCGCTCCCTCCACACCCCGACTTTGTCTCACACCGCTGTCTCTCTCTCTCTCTCTCTCTCTCTCTCTCTCTCTCTCTCTCTCTCTCTCTCTCTCTCTCTCTCTCTCTCTCTCTCTCTCTCTCCTTCCACACCCTGGTTTCATACCTTTGCCCAGTGGTTGCCTAAACTTATGCCAGCTGCAAGAGGCCTTCATAGCATTGCAGTCTGGACTAGTACCTACTGCAAGGGCTTTCACAGCAGTGCAACCTACACTAATGGCTGCTGCAGGGGGTCATCACAGCCCTGGAGCTTACATTGATGCCTGCTACAAATACCTCCACAGCATTGTAGCCTAAGCTAACGGTTACATCACAGCAAGGGGCCTTAAACTAGCGCATGCTTTGGAAGCTTATACAGAACAGCAACCTTCTCCACTGTAGGCGTCAGGAGCCTCAACAGCCCTACAGCAATGTCAAAGGACCTCTTCGGGAGCCTGAACACCACTACAGTGTTCTCTACCATAGCCTTCAGGAGCCTCTACGCAATCCCTCCCTAACGTTCCGACGAAGCATGATCAAGATCCTTAACCACCTTACACTGAAGTTCACTTTTTCAGTCTCTACCTCTTGCCTCCTAACAGCTTCTATCACTTATTTCGTTCACGTTCTCAGTCCTTGGCTGTATAAACTCAAGAACACAGTGCTGATCCAAAATCCATCATTTAATCCCATTAAGCCCACCGTATATTCCCCTTTTGAAACCTTTTCTCTCGCATGCCACTTATCACTGACTGTCATACCACAAGTCAATCTTACACTTCCTTGATTGCATCTATCCTCTTCGTATCTATTCCACCCATGGTATCTTTTCAGGGTAAGATCACTCGATGCACTAGTTCAATTTTCTTTTCTTTTCCACCTCTTGCCATCAACTCCCCGGGGCCCCAAAGGTCCATCCATCTCTGTCACCCACACTATCCCATCTCCTCCTCCATACATCATCATCTGTTACGCTAAGCTTCTGCCTTGGATCCATTCACCCAATTATTCCATCAACTTCTCTCCAGAACACTGCCTCTGGTGCAAAGGAAAGACTAGATCTTTTCTTAAGCAATCTGAATTGAATTTCGTGGCTAAAAGTCTCAAAATCAGATGCTGACGAATCAATCATCATTGTTTTAAACTCATCTTCCACTAGAAGACTCAAGCTCCCCTCGCGTTTACTCATCACATAAACTTTATTAATATGAACCTCGTACAGAGTCGAACAGAGGTTATCTTTCAAAGCATTAGGAACTCGACCCAGACTTTAAAGGGTCAAGTTTTTTTTTTTTTAAAAAAAAGGCTCCATAGATCGATATAAATATAAATAGAAATATGCAAATCTCTTGCCCTGTAGACTCGAAAAGGTGAGCCATTCTATATGTAAATGTGATTCCTGCATTGCGTTGCTCAGATTGAATGTCACTCTGTATAATGAAAATGCTTTCAAAGTCCCATTCCTAATCTGTGTGCCTAAACGTTAGTCATGGGGAAATGGACGATGAATAGGGTGTATGTCATTCACCACTACAGAGTCTCTGAGCTGGCCTTGTGTCAACAAGCATGACTGGACATTGGCATTTTTGGATCCCAATTTGTGTGTGTGTGTGTGTGTGTGTGTGTGTGTGTGTGTGTGTCTGTCTGTCTGTCTGTATGTCTGTTTGTGTGTAAGGACCTTCCCAGCGACTCCAGTATATCCTACTCACATGTTTCTTGTGAATAAGACGAGTGGAACCAAACACATCAACACTGACGCTCGTTCCTCCCTCAAATTTTAGACCGTTTTGAATTTGAACCACTGACAACCTCCAGCAGGCTGTACCTTTCAAAAATCAAAATAGAATTTTGATGACCCTCCGCAGAGTTATTATACGCTATACTGCGTACCTCGTAAAGCGTATGGGATGTGCAGTCTCTGATGTAGAAAAAGAAAAAATACGCATCACATTCCAAGTCGTCTGTACTATCCATCAGAACACAACTCATGTGCAAAGCAGGATAGATGAGCCTCCTAAGGCCAAATGGCGTCCTAGCTTCGTCTCTTCGTTGTATATCAACTGACAAATTTCTCTCTTGTGTCTCCCCTGATGATACGATTATTACACGAAAGTGCACTTGGGAACTTATCGTGTTTCATTTTCCCCGTGGACTCATAGGAATATATATATATATATATATATATATATATATATATATATATATATATATATATATATATATATATATATATATATATATATATATATATATATATATATATATATATATATATATATATATATATATAACAACTGCCAAAACTTCTTTATCAACTTACAGTTTTACATTTCGTGGCTTGACCTAGTGTAGCCAGCTTCGCTCCGCTCCAAAAATAATGTTGTCGAGAGCAAAAATTCTTTTAAAGTCTTTCGTGTGGTGATGACATTTATCCGCTGGGCGACAACACTGAGAGAGACGACACTGCTTTCTCACACGCAGCTTTTGCTTCTCGCCAGGTCTCGCTGGTATGACAGCCTCCCTCTGGGTCAGGTCGTTCTTGTCATCGATGTCTAGAGTAACCCTGGTATTCGGGGAAGGAGGCTATGTCTCTCCTCGTCTTTCCGTGTGTGTGTGTGTAGTCCGTCCATTTATCCTGCTCGTGTCATCACCATCTGAATGCTACATTTGTCTCAATTTCATCCTCATAATGCAAGATGGATCTCTCTCTCTCTCTCTCTCTCTCTCTCTCTCTCTCTCTCTCTCTCTCTCTCTCTCTCTCTCTCTCTCTCTCTCTCTCTCTCTCTCTCTCTCTCTCTCTCTCTCTCTTCTCTGAGCTACGATGGATCTCACGTTCCTACAGCAGCGTTTCTGTCGGTGTCTTTTGTTGCTGACTCGACGGGGCAAGTCATCAGTGTTATCATCCCTGTCGTCGGCTGGTGCGGTGGAGAGAGAGGGGTTAGCGGTGGCAAGAGGCAGTATGGACGGTGCTTGCACTTGCCTCGCTGTACACAGTGTACAGCATCGAGGACAGTTGAATATAAGATGTTGAGTGTTGTGGAGGGTGTGTGTGTGTGTGTGTGTGCCAGCTGTGGAGGAGGTGGCAATGGTGGTGCAACTTGAATATCCACGCGGGGCCCTGGTCCGCGAAGTGGGTGTCGATGGTTAAGCCGGATAGTAAGAATGTGAGTTCGATGTTCCAGAGCATTTTCGAGTTCTCTTGTCCGTGACACTTTTATCTATGTGGAGAATAATCTTTACCTTGGCTCCGTATACTTCTTTTTCTTTTCTGGTTCCCAGGGCAAGCACTGGAGTTTTCGTCGGTCATATGTGTATAATAAGTATGCCTTCATAGCCTTAGTACACTGTGTAGGGAGGGATCTCATAAGTTTAAAGCACTACCACTTTATAAATTTGCTGAGGAATGCTAAAGGAAAGATCTATTATTGTCATGCTTCATAAGAGTAGTACAGCTTGATGCTCACTTAACTTCTTTTCTTTATGATATATGACATCTTCCATGTCAACCAACACGTCAGGTTTAAAATGCAAGAGATGTGTCTTCATCCGTATTAAAGATGTTGCTTGGTTCATCATCTATTCACTGAGGTTGGCAATTATGTAAACATGCAAAATATGTCTTTTTCTGTCTCCTTCTTTGGTCTCTCTACCCTGTTCGAGGGTGGCGATCGTGTGTCTTTCCATGATTCGTTTATCCAGCGCTTCAACTAAGGTTTTCCTGTGTTGTTGGCTTCAGCCCGAAGCATCACGTTTCTTGTACGTATTGGGTCCACGCGTCAGTGAACCACTCCAGGAGGGCGTTCCTGCCTTCCTCGGGCGAAGTGGTTCACATCTCTCGACTTGAACCAAACTCCCACAGCTCAGAGGTGCCTCAATCATCGGCCAGGTCTTTACACCAACTTGAGAGGCTAATGATTTACACCTCAAACTGTCTGGTTACTCCATCTTCGAGCAGTAGAGCTCTCTCATTCTCAGAGTACCTGAAACTCTCATTCTTAGAGTACCGGAAACTAAGATGAAACACCACTTGTCCTTCAAACTCCCTAACATTTGTAAGTTGGATTCCATCAGATGAGAATAGATATGATGAAAAATAAGGTCTCAGTCTCAGAGGATTTACGAAGGTCAGGGTAGGAATACAGGGAGGCCGGATTAGAACAAGTGGCCAGGTGGAAATGCAGTTCAAAGAGGTTAACTGTAGTCAGGCAACTCACTAGTCGGATGGCATTCGAAGCAGAGGGACAAGTTGGATATTGGACGCGGCCAGAGAAGGAATGAGGGGATTAGAGCCGGGTGCCGGAGACAGAAGCAGACGGACACCCTTGGTGAAAGGAAACACGAGACAGTGGGTTTCAGTCAACGGGAGGTGAGATTAAGGTCAAAAAGAAAAGAGAAGTGAGCAGGGGGAATACGTCTGTAAGTTTGAGAGTTACGCAAATCTAGAGCTTCGAGTTCGATGCTATGTTACAGAATGAATCTCTTACTTCAGAGTTTAGAAAGTGTACTCATCATAAGAATTTCATATGGCTTATTCAGTTCAAGATACCGAACCCTTAAGCTTTTAAATTCCGAAGCAAACAAAGCACTCTTCTTGTCAAGCTCGACTCAAACCATGCGAAGTTTCAACTAGTTTCACTCATGGAGGATGTCATACGTATATGATTATCAACATACAAATAGAAGAATAAACAAGCATATATATATATATATATATATATATATATATATATATATATATATATATATATATATATATATATATATATATATATATATATATATATACTCTCTTATTCGCCGTTTCCCGCGTTACCGATGTAACATTGGAACAGACAAAGAAAGGGCCTCATTCGCTCACATCTGTTCTCCAGCTGTCATGCGCAATGCACCGAGAGCACTGCTCCATATGACCCCAATAAGTCCATTAACGGCACATCGCCCCCTGTATACCACATATGTGGTATAAGAAGGGTTGATTGAATCATTAATGATTGGGTAAGAGAGACGCGGGGTAATAAGAAGAGTATGGTTGAGAAAGGTGAAAGTGTGGGCTGAAATGATCTGGACACGTCGAGAGAATGAGTTAGGAAAAGTTGACAAAAGTGACAGAGGTGAAAAGGATAAGGAGAATGGGTAGACGAAATTAGAAACGGAAGAAATGAATGAATATGATTTTGAGCGATCGGGGCCTCAACATCCAGAAGAGTGAAAGATGTGCTTGAGATAGAGTCAACTGGAGCGATGTTGTATACAGGGGGCGACGTACTGTCAGAGGACTAAACCATAGCAAATAAAGCAGCCGGGGGCCACTATGGAAAGGCGCGTGGGACCTGGTCGTGGATAGGGGGCTGTGGATTCGGTGCATTACCAATGATGTGGATATGGATGTAAGCGACTGAGGCATTTTCTTTGCCTGTTCTTAGAGCTACCTGGCTAATGCAGGGAACGGTGAACAAGTGTAATATAAGGAATTGAATTCAAGTCTGATGTGAGTGAGTGAATGTTGAAATGATAGGAGCATGTTTGTAGTCACTGCTTGCAGTGAAAGGAATAAAGCTAAAGAGATTGCTATCTGGGTGGATAAGTGAGTGTTATGGCAGTTCCGATCCAACGAATTGAATCTTGGTACTTTGTGATTTAATTGTAAGAGTTGGTGCAATGGCAATTGATGATATGATTTTAGGGCATGGGGTTACCAGTGTGAATATTAATGGGGAAGAGTTTTTCATGTGCTGAAGAGGAATGGTGATATGGAAACCCTAATTCTAAGAGATAGTGCATATACATATGTATATGTGAGTGTGTAGGGTAGAGGTTCATCGGGCATTATTGGATTAATGTGATGATTGACAGGTTCAAAAAGGAGAGGTTACTGGACATGAACGCGCTGAGAGTAGCAGCAGGTATTCATTTTGTGGAGGCGAGTGAGAAAGTTGAAGAGGTTTTAGAAAAAGAGGATAGAACAAAGATGTGAAAGAAATAGTGAATTTGGGTGATCCTGGAAAAGCGACCTGCGTGCAGAGATGCTAAGAGACATTTAAGGAAGAATGGCGCTGTGTGAGAGGAAGTGAAACAAGGGGAGTGACACAGGAGTTGAAGATGTTTAGGGAGTTAGTGTTGACATGCGCGGATGAAGCATAACGCCATGGGAAGGGTGGGATTTGGACGTACTAGAAAAGATAGTGAGTGATTGATGAGGACGTTAAATCACCAGTGAAAGAGAAAAGGGAGGTGTGTGAACAGTCTCTGCATGGAATGAGTGCGAGTGATTGGAAAGAGTACACGCAGAATTAGCAGGATATCAAGAGAATAGTACTAGAGATGAAAAAAGAAGGCAAATGAGACATAGTATGAAAGATTAACATTTAACCTCAGGGAGCATAAGAAAATGTTTGAAAGAAGGTGAATATTATGTGCAGGGCAAGAGAATGAAGAGAAGTGTATAAAAGGTTTGCGGATTGTAATGTAGTGATCGGCAAAAAAGAAGTGAAAAAGATATGAAGAGAGAATTTTGAAGAACTATTGAATGTATTAGATGATAGGGATGACGGATGTTGTGTTTCTGAAACAAGTTGCCATGTGGAGCAAGAGAGTCATGGCAAACAAGAGGATGTAGTGAAAGCCATATGTGAATGAAAACCATGCGTGTTATGATGTATGGCACAGTGGCGGGAGTACATGGGGTTGCAAATGAGTGTATTGAGATCAGTGACAGCTGCTTGGTCAGTCAAGCTAGTCAATATATATATAGCCCAAGGTGGCATGCCTGAAGTGTGTATATCCTCATGTCTTATATCAAGATTAGGGGACGAAGGTAAATATTCGATATAGAGGCCTAACATTGTTGAATATACCTAGTAAGGTGTCTGAAAGAGTGGTGATTAAGAGAGTGGTAGCATGCACAAAGCATCATGGGAAAGAGCAGTGTGCTCTCAGGTGTGTGTTTGCTTTCTTTCATGAATACGTGTGAGAATTGATTGGAAAAGAGAGTGAATTTGAGAGTCTGGAGATAGATTATGAAACGGTTGATCGGGTTGCCTAGCAGAGAGCTTTACGAATATATGGACTTAACTGAAAGTTACTAAATTCAGAAGAGAAATTTTTACTGAGGAAGGCATGTGCATGAGTAGGAAGGAAGTAGGGTGAGTGGATCCCGATGAAGGCGGGTTTTCGTCAAGGATGTACAATGTCATCGAGGGTGTTTGATTTGTTAACTAACGGAGAGGTGAAGAAGGTACGTAAATGAAAGGAACTTAGAGCAAGGAGCCGGTCTTCGTTACGCTTGGGGTTGGGGGAGAATAGGAAGTGAATTACTTGCTCTCTCTTTAGATGAAACGGCTCTGGTGATGAGCTCTAAAGAGAGGCTCCAGGTGCCGTAGTTAGGGTCAGGGAGAGTATGTGGAGGGAAACAGTTGCGAATAAATGTGAAGTAAATAGTTTGGTGATGAGTTGCAGCACAGAGATTAGGCAGAATAGTCTAGGTGTAAATCTGACAACAGAAGACCTGGAGGAACTGGAGTGCCTCGGGCATCTGCAAGTGGAAGTGGCAGGAGACTGAACGGTAGAAACTGAAGTGAGTCCTATGTTGGAAGAGGGAGTTTAGGTCACAGGTGAACTATACGGAGGATGTGGAAGGCAAGGTCTGTGTCTTTGGGCAAAGATAAGTATGGGTGAAGCTACTATAGTCCAGTCATTGTTGTGCAGATGTGAGCCTTAAGTCTTGAATAAAGGAAAAGAGTAAACGAGCTGGAAATGAAAATCAGTGACCTGACACCCACCCCTTGCACTACACAAACTACATCAAGCAGTTCGAATATTGGCTCGTTCAGAACAAAATGTTTACATCCCAACAGAAATCCTCCTTCGGTCTCTCAGCCCCTGACACCCTCACATCATATTGAATAATCTAGTCCTCCCGCTAAATAGAATTCCTCCCCACACGAGGTAGGGCTCATTACATTTACTCTCCACCATACAAGCAACAACACAAAGTCCATCAGCAAACCACGTAACTTCAGAAGCCTCACTGGCACAGGTTTTGAATAGAATTCGAATTCTTCTATATTCGCTCTATACAATGCATCAACCCCTTCTCTAAATCATGACTCACTTGCCTGGTTACCTTACATTACGACGACAAACATAGCCGAACTATGCACCATTCACCATACAGATCTGCTGAGCAACCACAGACATTCTACACACATACATAACTACCCATCAACCTTCACTTAGAAATATAAAGCTCACTCCAATTTCACACTTCAGTCACCTGTATTCATGGCACCGTCGCCCTCAGCAAACGCTACACTCGCAAAACGCATTTCAACCAAAATGACCTGACACACGCTAAATGATAATGGTCTCCTAAGATCATTTTTGAAATCCATTCCACCAGACGTACGCACTCACATCTGAATCCACACTCCCCAGACAAAGACGAGTCCGGCTTTCTTCTTCGCACTCCAAACACCTGCTATCTCTTCAGCATTACAAGTGTGAGTTTAACATATCATAGGCTGAAAAGGCAACATTGATACTGACAGTAACGAGCAACTACTCAATTACCTTCTACTTACCATTGCCCAAACAAACATACAAAGTCCCTACACTTCGTGACACGCAATCCTTGCCGTTGGACGTAGCTGGCTTTCTGGGCGCTGCTGAAGCCTCATGAAAAGAGTTCTGGGGCTACAAGCTTCAATGTCCATAGAACACACACACACACACACACACACACACACACACACACACACACACACATGCTCATGCCCTTTTGTGGTATATTTTGAAGTCAGATCAAATTGCAATCCATCATTT
>NC_092291.1:23347826-23385326 GCF_036320965.1 Panulirus ornatus
AGGGCCCATGATGAGGCCGTGGATTGGAGGAGACCAGGTGAGGGCCCATGATGAGGCCGTGGATTGGAAGAGACCAGGTGAGGGCCCATGATGACGGCCCATAACAAGGTCATGGGTTGGAGGAGACCTGTGAGGGCCCATGATGACGGCCCATAACAAGGTCATGGGTTGGAGGAGACCAGGTGAGGGCCCATGATGAGATCGTGGGTTGGATGGACTAGGTGAGGGCCCATGATGAGGCCGTGGATTGGAAGAGACCAGGTGAGGGCCCATGATGACGGCCCATAACAAGGTCATGGGTTGGAGGAGACCTGTGAGGGCCCATGATGACGGCCCATAACAAGGTCATGGGTTGGAGGAGACCAGGTGAGGGCCCATAATGAGGTCGTGGATTGGAGGAGACTAGGTGAGGGCCCATGATGAGGCCGTGGATTGGAAGAGACCAGGTGAGGGCCCATAATGAGGCCGTGGAATGGAGGAGACCAGGTGAGGGCCCATGATGAGGCCGTGGATTGGAGGAGACCAGGTGAGGGCCCATAATGAGGTCGTGGATTGGAGGAGACCAGGTGAGGGCCCATGATGGGGTCGTGGGTTGGAGGAGGCCAGGTGAGTGCCTGTGGCTTACCTGAGGCAGAGGGCGTGCAGAGGTGAGGTCAGGCACCCGTCACCGCTGGAAGTCTCGCTCCTCTCTTCTCACTTCTTGCCTTTAGCTCTCTTACCAGCTTAACGAGTCGGGCACTTAATGGTCGCTGTCTACAGAACCCGAAGCACTTAACAAAATCTCCTTCCCGTAATATCCATCAGCAGAGGTGATTATCTCAAGGCGTCGTGAATCAGGGAGCAAAGTGTGTGTGTGTGGTATCTCGAGCACGGGAGACGGACGCGCCCCTCGGCGGCACGGAGGTGAGTGAGGCAGCAAGAGCAGCCCGAGTCTGGCGGCGGCGGTGGTGGGGCGCGGGCCTGTGGTGCTGGCGGCGGCAGCAGCAGCAGCAGCAGCAACGGTGGTAGTCCATAGCCACGCCGAGGGAAGTGGTAGTACGACCAGTCACTCCTCCTCCTCCTTCTCCTCCTCCTCTTGCCAGACACCCTAATCAGTCACACACCCATCATGTGTCACCATCACGCCCATCATTAAGGCCATATCCCTAGTCATCCCTTACCCCCATCAGGTACCTACCACAGTGGCTAACATTACGCCAACCTTTGACAACTACCACCACACTCATACCACGACCCATCATCGAACACACCACTGGTGATAACCTTATTCATCAAGGGTCACTACTCCGTACAAAACGCGGGTTACCATTATTATGACCAACACTACCCCATTACTGACCTTTATTCCCATCACTGGACGTGACCACACGTCTACTTAATGGTCAGAAACACTCCTTCCATCAATGAATCTCATCATACTTATCACTAACCTTACTTAACCAGAGGGACCCTTCAGTGACAAGCACCAGACCCGTCACTGACTATCATTAAGCGGGTCACTCCTCACCAGCACACCCAGGACTGACCATCCTCGCCATGCCTACCACAGGCCTTCACCACACGCCATTCCCATCGCAGGTCAAACTCCACACTGGTCTTTGAAATCCCACAAGTAAATCAATCACTAGTCACCATCACTTCTACAACACAGGCATTCAACGCACACGCATACCAGAGGCCGCCTCCACACCCACCGCTGGTCCACCTTACGTCCACAGATTGCCCACGACCCGGGCGAACGCGATCGCGTCCACCACACGACCACTCACACAGTGAAGGTCCTCGCACACATATCCACGTCACTTCCAGCCATCCTGATACGGATTCATCCTCCTTCAAAGTGCATCCCTCATTGCCTCACACCCGGCCGACCCATATTACCTGTATCACTGGCCCACACCATGTGCACTAATGGCACACACTCGGCCCTTATCCCTGCATCACTGACCCACACCACGTCTGTCGCTAGTCCTTATCACGTCCAGCAGTAGCCTTCACCAAGTCCACCAGTGGCCCATACCACGTCCATCACTGGCCAACACCACCTCCATCACTGGCCGACACCACCTCCATCACTGGCCGACACCACGTCCATCACTGGCCAACACCACGTCCATCACTGGCCGACACCACCTCCATCACTGGCCGAGACCACCTCCATCACTGGCCCATACACCACCTCCATCACTGGCCAACACCACCTCCATCACTGGCCCATACACCATTGACCCACACCGTGTCCAGTTCTGGCCCCACACAAGAGTTCCATATTGCTTTATAGAATAATATAATTCATGACTCATCTCGATATGAAGATATATTTAGTCCTCACCTCGGATGGAGATCTAATTATCTTTTGTGTCAGTGAAAAGTTAGCCAATGCCGCTCGCCCGTGACCACCCACACGACCCATGAATAAGCCGTGTGTACTCCCACGGAGTAACTCACACGCACGCACATACAGGCTGACCACTGACGCACAGGGTTGGGTGGGAGGCGAACTTGTGATGATGGTAATCGGATTACGTGGAACAATCAAAATTTGTCACGAGTTACGACGCTGTGGGACACATCCCAGGTGTTGTGGTCCATGCTGACACACCACCACCACTGCCACCACGATGACCAGAGGTGTTGGTACCACCAAGATCACAGGTGTTGGTACCACCACGACCTCATGTGTCGGTACCACCACGACCTCACGTGTTGGTACCACCACGACCTCATGTGTTGGTACCACCACGACCCCACATGTTGGTGCCACCACGACTTTAGGTGTTAGTACCACCACGACCTCAGTTATAGGTACCACCATGACCTCAGATATTGGTACAACCAAGACCACTGGTGCTGGTACAACCACGGACCCAGTTGCTGGTACCACCAAGACCCCCCTGAGCTGATACCTCCACGACCTTTGGTGCCATGTATCATCCTGGCACGCCCTTGACTTTAGGTGCCATGATTCATGATAGCACCACAACGACCAACACTTCTCCTCCTCCTCCTCCTCCTCCTCTACCTCTTCCACCAACGAGGAGAGGAGAACAGAGAGAGAGAGAGAGAGAGAGAGAGAGAGAGAGAGAGAGAGAGAGAGAGAGAGAGAGAGAGAGAGAGAGAGAGACAGACAGACAGACAGACAGACAGACAGAGGTGAGAGACACAGGAAAGAACCAGGAAAGAATAGATAGCAAGGCGTAGCTGTGACAGAAAACGAGTATGGCTCAGAGTAAGAGAGTGCTATGAAGGAGAGGATATAGTAGTTCTGTGAACGTGATGGTTAGGGGAGAACGTGTTATAAAAAAAAAGAATGAAAATAGAATTTCTGTAACGAGGAGAGAAAAAGAGACGCTGGTAGAACTAGAGGAAGACCTTTAACGAGCTACAAGTATCAGAGAGAGAGAGAAAGAGAGAGAGAGAGACAGACAGACAGACAGAGAGACAGACAGACAGAGAGACAGAGAGCATAATAGTTATGGCTGTCAGAGACCCACACACTACAAGAAGGAAGCAACAGACAGGCCTCAACATTGTTCCTGGGAGATAGGAGGGACTTGGGGCACCGACTGAACGTAAGCGAGTAATTCAGGGGAGGTTAAAGTACCCCAAAATGAGGCGACGTACCCTCCAGAGAGGCTGTGTACTCTCTAGGGAGGTTAGATATTCTTCGGAACGTCGGGTACTTTCTCGGGGGGGGGAGTCTTGGGATGATAAGTACTCTCCGGGGAGGCTATGTACTCTCAGGGGTGGCTATGTACTATGTATTCCTCAGAAGGCTACAAAATAAAGAGGTTTGACACACTCTGGGGATACTGTATACTCTCCGGGGGAGCTTATGTACTCTCAGAGCAGACTGAGTACTCTCAAAGGTGGCTGAGTATTCACTGGAGAGACTATGTACTCTCTGGGAAGGCTATGTACTCTTCGAGGAGCCTTGATACTTTATGAGGAGGGTAAGTCATCTCTGGGGTTGCTAACGTACTCTTCGGGGAGGCAAGTGCTCTCAGGGAAGTCGGTGTATTATCTACTATTTGAGGAGTCTCTGTACGAGCCCTCCTGATTGATGTGTACTCTTCGTTAGAGGATAAGATTCTCCCGGGGAGGCTAAATACTCCCCATGGAACCTACGTATTCCTAGGGGAGGCTACGTAATCTCCGGAGACGGCTATGGCACTCTCAGTGGAGGCTACAGACTCTCCGAGGAAGGATAGATGCCCCAGGGTAGGTTACATACTCTGAGTTGGGGCTACAGACTCCATGGAAGGCTAAGCACCCTCCATGGAAGGCTAGGTACTCTGTAGTATGTTTCATGCACGACACCGTCCGTGTATACGTACGTCCTCTCCAATTAGGCAGGATTCCTGTGCGTTCGTTCGTGTGTCTATGGCAGCTAAGGTCGTGGGTGGTCATTACCAATGGATGGACGTGTCTCCGTGAATACGTATGAGGTGGGATGGTGGGGAGGGATGAAAGATTACCAAGCGAAAGCATAATTTATTAAATAATTCAATATAATCATTGGATAATAGAGAGATCTAGGCTTACGGAATCTGAATTATTTTACCCGCATAAATGTCGGTTGTCAGGCCTCAAATTGACAATTTGCTGGGTTCGTTCTTGTGTGTGTGTGTGTGTGTATGTCTGTGTATGGTCATGATGTGTATTTATACCTATTTTCTTACGTGTGTCTATTCCCGTGTCGGTCATGAAATCCGTTTCTGTCTTTATATGATAGAGCGTGTGTGTGTGTGTATGTGTGTCTGTCATATCGTGTAGTACAGGGAGGGTGTTCTACACTCGTAAGGCATCATGTGGAAAAAGTAAAATGATCTCACAGTGACCCCGGAGTGACTCGAACACCCAGCCTTCTGATCTGGAGTCAGACGCGCTACCATTGCGCCACGGGGCCCTTGGGGACAGCTCGGTCCGTCCGCACACCCGATTATGTGTGTGTGTATGTGTGTGTGTGTGTGTGTGTGTGGCAAAAAGGGAGATAACATTTTTAGGTAAAGATAAATAAAGGTTTATTGAATTCAGGCAGCCATTCGACCGTAAACATACAGTTAAGGAACTGCCTCTGTGTGTGTGTGTGTGTGTGATAGGGAGGTTGGTTAATCACAGAAGAGGTTAAGATCCAGGTGGGCCTGGATACTTCTACGCTGTGGATAAGCACATAAGTCTATCTACATAGTACAGGTACTACAGGAGGTTTAAACAGAGCAAATGTGATGGTTTATACATTATAAATCTAGTGGTGATGCGTTGTACGTTAAGTGACGTAGAGTGTTTTATCGGGTGAATTGTAATAGTACTGTGTTAATGTACAGTGTTGATGTACAGTGTTGATGTACAGTGTTGATGTACAGTGTTGATATACAGTGTTGAAGTACTTCATGCTTATAATGGCGAACATTTAGTGATGTAAAGTGATACGCTCGTTGATTTGCAGTGATACTGTGTTGACATATGTATCTAATGGTAAATATCATGTGATGAACATCATCACATTGGTTGCTTTATAGTAATATAGTAGTAGTTGACGTATATAGAACAATGGGGGAAACTATGCTATCTGCTTGTTTAGCATGGCAATTGCTCGTGGATAGTTTAAGACATTTATGTCGTAGGGATACAACAATTCTCTTCATTGTACGATCGCTGGTTGGGACAAGGTGACTGTGGTTCGTGCATCTGTCAGTGGAGGTTGTTAGTCTTGCTGGTACGGTGCTTAGTGCTGGATGGCAACCTCACCGGCCGCTCGGAGGATCTGATGATGTATGTCCGTGTCGTGTTGTATATACTGAGGTGACCACACCTCCGACATAGGCCTCTCGAGAGAGAGAGAGAGACGCGCTAGTTCACGGGTAAGTGTATCTAACTTGTTTATATCTTTCAAAATCAGAGTCATCCGAGGTAGATGCTATTGTGTGATGATGGTAGTGGGTTCGGTGAGGCGTCATCCAAGTATCATGGTTGGGGGAGGAGAGAGAGAGAGAGAGGGTTAAGTTCGACATGTTGGCCTGTAGGAGCCCCGAGAGCGCCACTGACATTGAAGGTTGGACGGCTCGTGTGTGTGTGTGTGTGTGTGTGTGTGTGTGTGCTATTCTCCGTGTGTGTTAATGATAGAAGCACGAACTGATATATATATATATATTTTTTTTTTTTTTTTTTTTATACTTTGTCGCTTTCTCCCGCGTTAGCGAGGTAGCACCAGGAAACAGACAAAAGAATGGCCCAATCTACCCACATACACATGTATATACATACACACGCACATATACATACATATACATCTCAACGTATACATATATGTATACATACACAGACATATACATATATACACATGTACACAATTCATACTGTCTGCTCTTATTCATTCCCATCGCCACCCCGCCACACATGAAATGACAACCCCCTTTCCCGCATGTGCGCGAGGTAGCGCTAGGAAAAGACAACAAAGGCCACATTCGTTCACACTCAGTCTCTAGCTGTCATGTATAATGCACCGAAACCACAGCTCCCTTTCCACATCCAGGCCCCACAGAACTTTCCATGGTTTACCCCAAACGCTTCACGTGCCCTAGTTCAATCCATTGACAGCACGTCGACCCCGGTATACCATATCGTTCCAATTCACTCTATTCCCTGCGCGCCTTTCACCCTCCTGCAAGTTCAGGCCCCGATCGTCCAAAATCTTTTTTTACTCCATCCTTCCACCTCCAATTTGGTCTCTCGCTTCTCCTTGTTCCCTCCGCCTCCGACACACATATCCTCGTTGTCAAAATTGTCCTCGCTCATTCTCTCCATATGTCCAGTTATTTGCTGTGGAGATAACTACAGTGGTCTCGCCAGTGGCCTCGCCACATCCTTCCACGCCACCATCAGACCACAATCGTGCCCTCTTCCTCCACAAGGTCCTCACCCGAGTCGCTCTCGTCTCACAGATTCACACTCCTCGAATCACTCTTACGTCTGTAGCAGCTGATGGCGTTCTTCTTCCTGTGAGTGTGTTTCAGTAGTGTATCGCACCCTCTTACCATGTGCTTTGTCTGTCTGTCTTATAAGGAGAGGAATATGTTTCTTAAGGTATTAGGTATTATAGGTTGCAGTTTACATTTACTCGTATAGATGCCAGAATCACAAAGATTTTTGCAAAACTAAACCAAGAAACTAAGTGACCGTTTGAATGGCTTACACCACACTAACCAACAGACTTTCAGTGTCCGCTTTCCTTAACAGCCCAAGCAGACTGTCTTGCTTTAGACCACGTCCTCGGACACATGATCCTCAACTCCATCACCCGTATATAAAGAAAAAAAAGCAAATTCAAGAATAATCATCATTCTGAGCATTCTTAGGATTTTCTCTCTTTGATCAGCTGCATGACTCAATTACTCCTCTTTCGTAGTTACACCAAAAATGACTTAGTTTCCATACGCGGGAATGCTGGAACACGCGCACCTTCTGCCAGACGACCCCATCTGAGACTGAAGGTTCTTACCATCTACTACCTTCGTCCTGTGTTGAAGATCCTCCTCCCACACTACTTCTTCAGTAGTCTTTTCTTATCCAGGCAAGCCATCATCACCCAGAAGTCGCACCGTCGTCCTCAAGGCCCATATATTCCTGCTCTAGGGTCATATCGTCGTGCTCAAAGGTCGTATCGTCGTGCTCAAGGGTTGTATCGTCGTGCACAAGGGTCGTATCGTCGTGCACAAGGGTTGTATCGTCGTGCACAAGGGTCGTATCGTCGTGCTCAAAGGTCGTATCGTCGTGCACAAGGGTCGTATCGTCGTGCACAAGGGTCGTATCGTCGTGCTCAAAGGTCGTATCGTCGTGCTCAAGGGTTGTATCGTCGTGCACAAGGGTCGTATCGTCGTGCTCAAGGGTCGTATCGTCGTACTCTAGGGTCATATCGTCGTGCTCAAAGGTCGTATCGTCGTGCTCAAAGGTCGTATCGTCGTGCTCAAGGGTCGTATCGTCGTGCTCAAGGGTTGTATCGTCGTGCACAAGGGTCGTATCGTCGTACTCTAGGGTCATATCGTCGTGCTCAAAGGTCGTATCGTCGTGCACAAGGGTCGTATCGTCGTGCTCAAAGGTCGTATCGTCGTGCACAAGGGTCGTATCGTCGTGCACAAGGGTCGTATCGTCGTACTCTAGGGTCATATCGTCGTGCTCAAAGGTCGTATCGTCGTGCTCAAAGGTCGTATCGTCGTGCACAAGGGTCGTATCGTCGTGCTCAAAGGTCGTATCGTCGTGCTCAAAGGTCGTATCGTCGTGCACAAGGGTCGTATCGTCGTGCTCAAAGGTCGTATCGTCGTGCACAAGGGTCGTATCGTCGTGCTCAAGGGTCGTATCGTCGTGCACAAGGGTCGTATCGTCGTGCTCAAGGGTCGTATCGTCGTGCTCAAGGGTCGTATCGTCGTGCACAAGGGTCGTATCGTCGTACTCTAGGGTCATATCGTCGTGCTCAAGGGTTGTATCGTCGTGCACAAGGGTCGTATCGTCGTACTCTAGGGTCATATCGTCGTGCTCAAGGGTCGTATCGTCGTACTCTAGGGTCATATCGTCGTGCTCAAGGGTCGTATCGTCGTACTCTAGGGTCATATCGTCGTGCTCAAAGGTCGTATCGTCGTGCACAAGGGTCGTATCGTCGTGCTCAAGGGTCGTATCGTCGTGCTCAAGGGTTGTATCGTCGTGCACAAGGGTCGTATCGTCGTGCTCAAGGTCGTATCGTCGTGCTCAAAGGTCGTATCGTCGTGCTCAAAGGTCGTATCGTCGTGCTCAAAGGTCGTATCGTCGTGCTCAAAGGTCGTATCGTCGTGCACAAGGGTCGTATCGTCGTGCTCAAAGGTCGTATCGTCGTGCACAAGGGTCGTATCGTCGTGCACAAGGGTCGTATCGTCGTACTCTAGGGTCATATCGTCGTGCTCAAAGGTCGTATCGTCGTGCTCAAAGGTCGTATCGTCGTGCTCAAGGGTCGTATCGTCGTACTCTAGGGTCATATCGTCGTGCTCAAGGGTTGTATCGTCGTGCACAAGGGTCGTATCGTCGTACTCTAGGGTCATATCGTCGTGCTCAAGGGTCGTATCGTCGTACTCTAGGGTCATATCGTCGTGCTCAAAGGTCGTATCGTCGTGCTCAAGGGTTGTATCGTCGTGCACAAGGGTCGTATCGTCGTACTCTAGGGTCATATCGTCGTGCTCAAGGGTCGTATCGTCGTACTCTAGGGTCATATCGTCGTGCTCAAGGGTCGTATCGTCGTACTCTAGGGTCATATCGTCGTGCTCAAGGGTTGTATCGTCGTGCACAAGGGTCGTATCGTCGTACTCTAGGGTCATATCGTCGTGCTCAAGGGTCGTATCGTCGTGCTCAAGGGTCGTATCGTCGTGCTCAAAGGTCGTATCGTCGTGCACAAGGGTCGTATCGTCGTACTCTAGGGTCATATCGTCGTGCTCAAAGGTCGTATCGTCGTGCACAAGGGTCGTATCGTCGTGCTCAAAGGTCGTATCGTCGTGCACAAGGGTCGTATCGTCGTGCTCAAAGGTCGTATCGTCGTGCTCAAAGGTCGTATCGTCGTGCTCAAGGGTTGTATCGTCGTGCACAAGGGTCGTATCGTCGTGCTCAAGGGTTGTATCGTCGTGCACAAGGGTCGTATCGTCGTGCTCAAGGGTTGTATCGTCGTGCACAAGGGTCGTATCGTCGTGCACAAGGGTCGTATCGTCGTACTCTAGGGTCATATCGTCGTGCTCAAGGTCGTATCGTCGTGCTCAAAGGTCGTATCGTCGTGCTCAAGGGTTGTATCGTCGTGCACAAGGGTCGTATCGTCGTGCACAAGGGTCGTATCGTCGTGCTCAAGGGTTGTATCGTCGTGCACAAGGGTCGTATCGTCGTACTCTAGGGTCATATCGTCGTGCTCAAAGGTCGTATCGTCGTGCTCAAAGGTCGTATCGTCGTGCTCAAGGGTCGTATCGTCGTACTCTAGGGTCATATCGTCGTGCTCAAGGGTCGTATCGTCGTGCACAAGGGTCGTATCGTCCTGCACAAGGGTCGTATCGTCCTACACAAGGGTCGTATCGTCGTGCTCAAGGGTCGTATCGTCGTGCACAAGGGTCGTATCGTCGTGCTCAAAGGTCGTATCGTCGTGCACAAGGGTCGTATCGTCGTACTCTAGGGTCATATCGTCGTGCTCAAGGGTTGTATCGTCGTGCACAAGGGTCGTATCGTCGTGCTCAAGGGTCGTATCGTCGTACTCTAGGGTCATATCGTCGTGCTCAAAGGTCGTATCGTCGTGCACAAGGGTCGTATCGTCGTGCTCAAGGGTCGTATCGTCGTACTCTAGGGTCATATCGTCGTGCTCAAGGGTCGTATCGTCGTGCACAAGGGTCGTATCGTCGTGCACAAGGGTCGTATCGTCGTGCACAAGGGTCGTATCGTCGTGCTCAAGGGTTGTATCGTCGTGCACAAGGGTCGTATCGTCGTGCTCAAAGGTCGTATCGTCGTGCTCAAAGGTCGTATCGTCGTGCACAAGGGTCGTATCGTCGTGCTCAAGGGTCGTATCGTCGTACTCTAGGGTCATATCGTCGTGCTCAAGGGTCGTATCGTCGTACTCTAGGGTCATATCGTCGTGCTCAAGGGTCGTATCGTCGTACTCTAGGGTCATATCGTCGTGCTCAAAGGTCGTATCGTCGTGCTCAAAGGTCGTATCGTCGTGCACAAGGGTCGTATCGTCGTGCACAAGGGTCGTATCGTCGTACTCTAGGGTCATATCGTCGTGCTCAAAGGTCGTATCGTCGTGCACAAGGGTCGTATCGTCGTGCTCAAGGGTCGTATCGTCGTACTCTAGGGTCATATCGTCGTGCTCAAAGGTCGTATCGTCGTGCTCAAGGGTCGTATCGTCGTGCTCAAAGGTCGTATCGTCGTGCACAAGGGTCGTATCGTCGTGCTCAAAGGTCGTATCGTCGTGCTCAAGGGTCGTATCGTCGTGCTCTAGGGTCATATCGTCGTGCTCAAAGGTCGTATCGTCGTGCTCAAGGGTTGTATCGTCGTGCACAAGGGTCGTATCGTCGTGCACAAGGGTTGTATCGTCGTGCACAAGGGTCGTATCGTCGTGCTCAAGGGTCGTATCGTCGTACTCTAGGGTCATATCGTCGTGCTCAAAGGTCGTATCGTCGTGCTCAAGGTCGTATCGTCGTGCTCAAGGGTCGTTTCGTCGTGCTCAAGGGTCGATTTGTCGATCTCAAGTGCCTTGTCGTCCTCAAGGATTGTATCGTTGGGCATTAAGGATGAAATACAAATATCACTTTTGCAATGTTCGCCAACTAGACATGCACTTGTGGTAAAGATTTATGAACCTTCAAACCCACGTTAATACTGGACGGCAGGTCTGACAATAACTGAAACAAGTATAACAATGTACAACACTGTTGACAACAGCTTTGAGAAATCTACCGTACGGAGAGGAGTTAAGAGGATTCAAATTCCTTTTAAGAAGCGTAGATCTTATGGTGAACTAGTAGAAGGTTTCACAACCATAAAGAAAAGATCGACGGCATAAATCGCGAGGATTGCTTTGAAATGCAAGAAAATGTAGTTAGGAAAACAAATGGAGTAAATCTTAAAAATGATAAGATGTAATATCAATGTTGGGAAAAGTTTCTTTTGCAAATAGTTTCGTTAAACCTTGGGATATCGCTGGAAAGAGTGATGGGTTGGTAGGGAGGTCTCTTACTGTTCTATCCTTACTTCATCCGCTTAGATTACAAGTAGAAATAGATAGAAGTTGTAAACAGATTACCTAGAGATAGGCCAACGGGCTTCCTGTAATCTGTCTTTTCTATGTAGTCTCAGTTGCCCCTAACCCTGCCGAAGGGCTTTCATTCTTTCCTGAGCTTGATCTGATGCGCAGGTTTGTGTGTGTGTGTGTGTGTGTGTGCGTGTGTGTGTGTACTGGTCATAGCTTCAAGCAGCTTAACATCCCGAAAACACGCACGACACAGTGTATTCCTGTGGCATTCCACGGGCCATTTGCGTCATGTTTGTTATGCAATTTTCTTCCCCGCCTTAAATAGAAGCTTGTGTTTCTGAGGATCTCTCTCTCTCTCTCTCTCTCTCTCTCTCTCTCTCTCTCTCTCTCTCTCTCTCTCTCTCTCTCTCTCTCTCTCTCTCTCTCTCTCCCTTGATCCGGTGCGCACGGCCAAGCGCCTCCATTAATCAGCCTTCCCCATCCCTTCTCTCGTCGTTCGTAACGTATCTAATCCCTTAAACTGTATCTTGATCCATATCTCTTCACCCTTGAATACCATTTAAATGTCTCCCATTCTTACATTGGGGTTTTCAACACCTTTATATATATCCATCTCAATGCAGTCGTGAGTTCATTCAATCCTTTGGTCTGCTGTGACCACATCTACTGCACGCAAACACTGATGAACCATCTGTCTTCCCAGGACGCCGAGAATTAATGGTTCATCCCCTTTGGCGAGGCCGTACCATATCTCACTTTCCAGATGGCCTTCGTTATCCCTCCGCACTCAGTCTTCATCAAAGACCTCGTCTCTGTCACCCAGCCTTCACCTCTCCAGCCTCAGAGTAGATTTTTTTTATGGATTCAACCATGATTTTCCTTGTCTTTTCTCCTACACTTGATGGATCACGAGAAATAATTATCTTCCGTCCGTATCCTATGTAAGTCATGTAGCTTGGATGCCGCTGTACAGACTTCTACCCATGCCTCCGTTGCTACATCTCGTGTCCTCATATGAAGTTTCTCTGACGTTGTCTATCATGTCTTTGATTTTTCCCTGAAACAATTCTTTCCTTAAGTTAGTTACGTGTACCATCTAGTGCCTCTCTTGCCTTTTGTGTGCGTGTGTGCACGCGTGTATGTGTGCGTGTGTGTGTGTGAGTGTGTTAGTCATTCATATTTTTCCATCCAATCATCGATAGTCTTATAGCATGAAAGCCCTTTAAGCCTTATAGATAACTCTGTGTTAGTTGATGTATGCCTTAAAAAGAGGATTAGATAAATAGATGATTATACTTACTCTCATCTAACTCCATTCTCACACTGCATACTTCACCGTTTGTCACTGAGTTACACAATTCCAATCAGACTGACCCGAAAACTTATCCTCTGTCGAGGGATGATTGAAATTAATGGTTTTAGTCACACGACCACTCAGATCTAGGAACCCTCAACCAGAGGAGCTAAGTTTCATCGTTGTGATAAGGCGATCCTAAAAATTAGGCAGGATGGTAATGATTAATATGAGCTGAACTCGATCTCCACAATACAGCGTGTTGGTACGCACTCCACTTTTTTCCTAAAGTTCCAATAATCAGTCTGTCTTTAGGAAGTCGGTACAGCGGATTAATCAACATATAATCAAAACCAAAAAGTCAAAAATAATCTTATAGCATGACTTGACATGCCACTTTCATTAAATGAGACTCTTTATATATATATATATATATATATATATATATATATATATATATATATATATATATATATATATATATATATATATATAAAACACTTTTCAATTTACATATGAGGTTAACTTATCCGTACAGTTCAGTACTGTAAGGGAAGAGAAAAAACAAAGTTCAACAGGAGTAAACATTATGTACATTGAAACGTACTAAACACTTCACCAGTCAATGTACTCTGTACATGATACTACACTCACATTAGGCACAGATATAAGAACTTACCCTGATAAATGACACAGTTGAACATGTAATACACTATCTCCTTTATAACTCTCTCGCTTTCTCTCTCTCTTTCTCTCCATGATTGTATTATTCCGGATCTTTTAAACAGAGTGGACTCATTATGTTTGTACTCACAAAACTTACGTAATGTTATATTACTCAGTAGCACACTTTTATGTGCTCTTGTCTGTGTACGAACTCGGGCGAGGCTGTCAATCTTACATCTAACGTTCGCATACACATCTCAAGAGTCAAGTATCATCATTCTCTTAATGTCACAGTTTCGATGTTCAGTCAGAACGGCAAAGCTGATGATGGTGATTGATGGGTCCACAGGTTTAGGTCACGGGGTTATAGCTAGCAATACAAGGGCTCGAATGGTAAGAGGAACTAAGATAAGATTAAAAAATTGAATTCAGAGTTGTGTTGCTAAGTCTGGGAACGCTGGCTGTCCAAGCGAACCACACGCTCCAAGCTCCTTGTCTCTCAAGAGCCTTTGGTCTGTTTGTGTTTGTGTGTGTAGGGTTGTGACAGTGAGGGATTGAACAACTTTCTGCCCCGTCAGACGTCTCCTACAACACTCAACTCCTCCCTGAGGGCTGGTAGGAGTCTTGGCAAGGCAGGTAGTCTTGACAAATCTCATAAACAGTGTGAGTGGAAGTAGGTTAAGTCTGGCTCTACTTCCGCGTAGCTTTGCCTGCAAAACTTGTTTACTGCATGAAGACTGAGGGAGCTTTTGCCTGATATTCATATTCATTACGGAAGGTCTGACGTAATGCGAAGTCTCCTTATGTGACGAGGCCAATCAATGGAAAGTGTTTAAGCCATGATTTCTCATTTGCATACACTAGAGCCAGGCAGACACTTCAGCCAAAGTTAGCGAAATTTGGTCAAGTATTGAGCAACGGCTTGTCATACCGACAAGCAAAACGCTGGCATAAATTACCTCCTCTCTATAATACGTAGTCATTGTTGATCTCTTCAGTTACTCCCTCTGGTCATCTTTATATCATATATATATATATATATATATATATATATATATATATATATATATATATATATATATATATATATATATTTCTTTTTCTTTTCTTTCAAACTATTCGCCATTTCCCGCGTTACCGAGGTAGCGTTAAGAACAGATGACTGGGCCTTTGAGGGAATATCCTCACCTGGCCCCCTTCTCTTTTCCTTCTTTTGGAAAATTAAAAAAAAAAAATGATGAGATGGGAGGATTTCCAGCCCCCCGCTCCCTCCCCTTTTAGTCGCCTTCTACGACACGCAGGGAATACGTGGGAAGTATTCTTTCTCCCCTAACCCCAGGGATAATATATATATATATATATATATATATATATATATATATATATATATATATATATATATATATATATATATATATATATATATATATATATCATCCTCTCTTGGTGTAACACTCGTAAACTGGGGTAATAAACTTTTCTTCTTCCACGTCGCTCCTCCAACTTGAATCTCTCACGTATTGAGTACAATATTATGTCTTCCTCTGTTCCCCTCCCTCAGCCTAATCATCCTACGTCTTTCTTGTCCTCTCCTCTCCATGCACCAAGACCCGTCATTATTTACATCTACTTTCAAAGAAAATTGATTCGCGTTCATTTCATTAAGGTTCCCCCACATCTCAGGCTCTCAGTCTAGATAAAGAGGTTCTTGATGGAGTTCCTAAACTATACGAGACAAACATTAGTCTACACAACCCACTCTCATCTCCCCCTAACAGGCAGAGGCGGCGGGAGTGTGACCCTTGTGCATCAGTGATATTTCACCTTTTGCCCCACAAAAACTCTACACTTTTCCCGTCACACAAAGGATCTAATAACCAGCCAGTCATGTTTCTCTTGTGTCGTATGAAAAACAGAAATTGCTTTTTTGCGGAAGCACACTTTATTGACCCATACTTCTTTTTTAACACGGGACGCCAGCGGACGGCAGATGGCTCTGGCCATAGACACTCTCCCCCGCTCACCTCGACCTCCCACTCACCCATCACCAGCCCTACACCACCACCCTCAGATCCTTCTCCACCACTACCAGCACTAGACCCCCGACCCTCTCCACCACCACATAGCCTGAACCTCTCTCCCTCAGCATCCCCAACATTTAACTTATCTCGGCACTACTTTAACTTTCCAACGTTGGGAAAGTCTGATCCCTCATGAGCTCACAAAATCTGAGACATTTTTTTTGTTTTGTTTTCTGTATCGTATACTCGCATGACTATTGAGCTTCTTGTCGCTAAATCTATAGTTGTCTTCATGAGAGGGTTTCTGTCAGGGTCACAAGGGAGGGATCTTATGTCCATACTATCTCAAACGCCTCCGCCAGAGATGCATACACTCGTATAGAGAATATTCTGTGCCAGGTATCTAAAATGGCAGAGAACTTAGGGTGACATAAGCCCACAAGTTTGAAGATACATTATGCCAGAAGTTCAAGCACTCTAAAGCACTTTCTGTGTCATAAGGTCTCAGCATTTGGAGGATTTACTCAGAAGGTATCAAGAGACACGAAAGGTGTGTTATGTCTTATCCCCACACAGCGAGAGGGTCTGTTGTGTTATAACATCACGACACCAGAGGACCTGTTGTGTTATAACCTCACGAATCAAGTGGGTCTGTTTTGTCATAACCTCACAACACTGGAGGGTCTTTTATGTCATAGCTTGATGATAGAGGGTCTGTTGTCATAATTTCACGGCACTGGAGGGTCTTTTATGCCATAGCTTGAAGATAGAGGGTCTGTTGTGTCACAATTTCACGACACTGGAGGGTTTCTTGTGTTATAACCTCACGACGCTTGTGGGTTTGTTGCGTCATATCCTCATGAAACTAAAGGGCCAGTTGCGTTCGTACATTCCCGATACAAAATGGTCTGTTGCGTCATAACCTTACAACCCTAGAGGGTCTGTTGCGTCATGACCTTACAACCCTAGAGGGTCTGTTGCGTCATGACCTTACAACCCTAGAGGGTCTGATACATCATGACCTTACAACCCTAGAGGGTCTGATGCATCATAACCTCATAACCCGAGAGGGTCTGTTCTGTCATAACCTTACGTCACAGAAGGGCCTGTAGTATGATGACCAGAAAAGCCAGTTAAACCAGCTGACATCAGTACTAAGGTGTGGCACAGCGTGCGTAGTAGGATGGTGAGGAACAGCATATCCCCTCACCCTCGCCTTCCCCTCGCATCCTCTCACGACCACTACCCATGACGTCATAACCAACTCAGCCCTGACGTAAGTTTGCGATTGATGACGTCGTCATTCTTTCCGAGGCAACGTTGTTAGGTCCTCGTTCATCAGTGACTTACTGACACGAACGGATTTTCCCTGGCTTCGTAAAGGCTTCGAGAATCTGATCGTAACTGTAAATCTTAGTGGGAAAAAAAAGATCAGAAAAACGTATATGGCAGATTTATCTAGACTTTAAGAGAAGAAAAAATAAGATTCATGGTATCCAGAGCCAATTAATGTAATCCAATAATTCAGGTCCAGCTGAATTATTGCGGCCGAGAACCAAGGCAAACTTTACTTTGCTGGCGACTGTTTACAGACCAGGAATTGGCTGGTCTCCTGGGAGTTCGATGTGGATGAGACCTCATACGTCCTCACTGAAACCACAGAGAAATGAGGTTGTTTGTGTGTATATCAGTGTATATATACATATATATGCATGTAAGTGTTTGTAAAGATATATGTAACTGTTTCCTTCCGTGTGTGTGTGTGTGTGTGTGTGTGTGTGTGTGTGTGTGTTTGTAAACATATATGTAACTGTTTCCTTCCGTGTGCGTGTGTGTGTGTGTGTGTGTGTGTGTGTGTTTTCTCGGGTTTTTATTTGTGTGCTTTTCTTTCACACCTTTTTACATCTTTTCTAACAAATTTCTTTCTTGATTTCGTGGTATGGCCTCCCCCCGTTACCTCATACCAACGCACTGTCCACTGTCGACGTCATCAAACTGACTCAAAAACTGGCATGGTCTGTTCATGTGACTCCTTACTCTTCTCTCTTACATGATGGACAAATCCATGACCTCTGAACCTGTCACTGTATCTCAGTTATCTTGATTCGCGTATCATCTGGGTTGTCATTCTCTGGACTTTCCGGATTAGCTTTTTATGCTTCTTTTTGAGCGGTGATCGAACGAGAGAAGCTCAGTCTAATTTTTGAATTGACATTCGATGTGAATTGTTGTTTTTGCAAAGCTTCCTCTTATTTTTTTTTCATCTTCTTCTTCTTTTTTCTCTTTCTTCTTTTTCTCTTTCTTCTTCTTCTTTTTCTCCTTCTTTTTCTCTTTCTTCTTTTTCTCTTTCTTCTTCTTCTTCTTCTTCTTTTTCTCCTTCTTCTTTTTCTCTTTCTTCCTTTTCTTCTTCTTCCAAACAATCAAGGTTTTACGCCATTTCTTCATTTTGGTTACGATTGATTTGCAACTTGGTGGGTAAGTACCTTGGCTCATTACGCCCTCATATATCTCTCCCTTTTTCTCTATTGATGTCTTTTAAAGGATCTCTTAAGATCAAATATTAAACAGTTTAAAAACATGTGTCTACTGTTCCTTGCACTGTCAATCAATAGAGACGAAACACTGCATATACATACCTCCTGACAAGCCCGATATCAAAATGCACTGGAGGAAATTTGTGAGTTGAGCCATTTTTACTTCTATAGGCGTCAAGCGTCTCTGAAGATATGGACGTCTTTGCCTTGCCTTTTCTTAGCCATATTTCGAGCAGTACCCCTGACCATTGGCACTAAACTGCTTATTTACATGTTCCATACTACGCATGTACCAAATCTTTTTATCTGGTCATTTTTGGCTACTCTTTAGCGGTGTAAATCACCCCCCCACCCCCCCTGCCCTGTTTAAACTGTCTTAAGTACCCCTATATCTTGTCTTACCTTGCATCTTACCACACCTAGTGTCTTGCCTCACTCTGTGTCTTGCCTCACCCTGTGTCTTGCCTCACCCTGTGTCTTGCCTCACCCTGTGTCTTGCCTCACCCTGTGTCTTGCCTCACCCTGTGTCTTGCCTCACTCTGTGTCTTGCATCACCCTGTGTCTTGCATCACCCTGTGTCTTGCATCACCCTGTGTCTTGCCTCGCCCTGTATCTTGCCTCGCCCTGTGTCTTGCCTCACTCTGTGTCTTGTCTCAATCTGAGTCTTGCCTCAACTTGTGTCTTACATCACCGTGTGTTTTGCCTCACCCTGAGTCTTGCCTCACTCTGTGTCTTGCCTCACCTTGTTTCTTGCCTCATCCTGTGTCTTACCTCATCCTGTTTTGCTTCACTCTGAGTCTCTCCTCGCCCTAGGTCTTGCGTTATCCCATGTCTTTACTCACCCTGAGTCTTAACCTCACACTGGATCTTGTTGACAATTGGCACGGAGATCCCATACTATGATACCCACATAGTAGCTGATGCATCCTCAAAATGACGTCAATAAGTCATGGCAGAATGATATTTAAGGCGTGTGTGGATAAGAGTGATTCACCACATTCCCTCGTAACTGTTAGTCTTTCTAGTTCAAGACTTAAGATCCTCCGACAATCCATAGATGGAGAGGCGGCTGTACTGAAGGCAAAAATGCGAGATGAGGGTAAAAACAAGGTCGTCCTTTGACTCTCCCCGTTATTTGCATGGAGCCACGGGGCTACCCCGGTGTCCAACACTCGTAGGAGAACGACAAAATGGAAGACCAAGTCGATATTGGAAGGGAGGAGATTGCACACTATAAAGGATCTATTGTAATGGAGAGGAAACAATGGTTGAGAACACGACAAGTCCACCTGTGGGCCACGCGACAGAGTACCAGTGGCCTATTATCGACTAGAAGGACCTTGAAATTGATTTGTCACAACTGAACGCAGTCACTGCCGTCCACCCCGGTCAGATGGGCAATAGAACATTGCCATTAATATGAATATTTTAGCGCAACCGCAGCAGGAGCAGTAGAAACGCAATGGCTCTTACGAAAGAGAATATGTCACCAAGATATGTATACAGAGCACGGGCGCCCAACACCGGTAGTGCGCTAAAGCCATTAGTAACCCCTTCAGAACAGTGAGTGTGGCGTCGATGGCGTCGATATGTCATTCTTCTGGGACGGAATAGGCGCCTCCGCCAGTGATCGATGCCTGGCTATACTCACGACGAAAGAAGGAGCGATCCATCAAGCCAGCCAGACCTGCAGGAGGCCAGGTCGAAGGGAATATACATGATGGTGAGGTGGTGTCCAGTCAACAGTATGGTGGCGAAGATGTCGACGAAGAAGCCAACACTGATCCAATACCCACAGTAACGTACAGCTTATACTGACAATTCACCCACACTGATCCAGACCTTATACTGACGTAGAATTTACACTGGCGTAGAGTCCACAGTGAAATAGAGCTCGTTGTGTCTTTTGATGAGGCGATAGTAGCGGTAACATAGAAGCAGTAGAGAGACAGAGCCCTTAGTGATGCAGAGTCGACACAGTCGCCTTTAATGTATAGACCCTATTCTCATCTAAGGCCCTTAGAAAAAGTCCTGCTTCTATAGCTTCTCTGCTGAGAAGAATACAGTTTCGTTTGGATTTTATAGTTGATAGATACTTCGTAGGCTATGAATATCCTGCTCCTCTCGGGGCTTTAGAAATGGCTGCTATATCTCAAGCTTTGTACAGCGTCGCCCCTCACAACACAGATAAATCTTGGTCGCGCTTGGGTCGCCAACCAGGAAGACATCCTCCTCTGGACAAAATGTCTTTTGAAAATTAGAATATTGTCAAGTAAGGTTTGCACGATACAATTATCTATGATCAATGACCTAATACGTCAGAGGGAAACGATAGGTATGTGGACCTTATCTTATCAGTGGCAAATATCATGTTATTCCTTCACAAACATATGCTGATTTCCTTTCTACTGGTCCTTAACTGTCATTCAACATTTAAGATCTGCAAACTTGTGAAAATAAGAAATTGAGGTTTTGAAAGATTAGCTTCCTGATTTCGTTTGGACTTTAAGCAGTAGTTCGTCGTTGTCAATAACATAAGACTAATTAGTCTAACTTAGCAACACCTCACTAATGGAGAGCTGAAATGTACGTACCATCACTGGGAATGTACCATTTGAAGGGTACATGTAAATCGGGCTAAGACAACAATAAGTGTATTGTATAAATGGCTACAGGTGAGTCAGGCTGCAACAGCAATAAGTGTACCATATGAGGGGTACAATGGCTCAGGCTACGACAGCAATAAGTGTACCATATGAGGGGTACAATGGCTCAGGCTACGACAACAATAAGTGTACCATATGAGGGCTACAATTGCTCAGGCTACAACAGCAATAAGTGTACCATATGAGAGTTACAATGGCTCAGGCTACGACAGCAATAAGTGTACCATATGAGGGGTACAATGGCTCAGGCTACGACAGCAATAAGTGTACCATATGAGGAGTACAATGGCTCAGGCCACGACAGCAATAAGTGTACCATATGAGGGGTACAATGGCTCAGGCTACGACAGCAGTAAGTGTACCATATGAGGGTTACAATGACTCAGGCTACGACAGCAATAAGTGTACCATATGAGTGGTACAATGGCTCAGGCTACGACAGCAATAAGTGTACCATATGAGGGGTACAATGGCTCAGGCTACGACAGCAGTAAGTGTACCATATGAGGGTTACAATGACTCAGGCTACGACAGCAATAAGTGTACCATATGAGGGGTACAATGGCTCAGGCTACGACAGCAGTAAGTGTACCATATGAGGGTTACAATGACTCAGGCTACGACAGCAGTAAGTGTACCATATGAGGGGTACAATGGCTCAGGCTACGACAGCAATGAGCATACCGTGTGATGAGGTGCAGGTGGCCTAGGGTACACCGGTGATGAAAGGATGTTTGCGCCTCTGTTTCTACAAACACAGCGCAAAAGTTCCCGATGGGTCATTCATGTAACAGATGAGAGCCTTTGTCAGACTTAAGCTGGATATCCCGACCTGAAGACGAAACTCCAAGATGCGGAGGAGAGGTTGGTCTCGTGACTCAGCCTATATTCCACATATAGCCACGGAAATTGAAGACTGACCCGATGTACGAAGGAAAGGGAATATGGACAGTGAATAATCTATTGTATGGAAGAAAGAGAAAAATACAAAGAGGATCAGTAAATCCAGATGCAATAAGAAGACTGAGTGTTTGAATATCATCAATGACAATATGACTTTAAAAGTGATGTATTACATTTAGATCCAGTCGGTACAATGGCCCAGTCACATGGGCGAACGAAAATGGTCATAGCCATTAATGTTTCGGCGCAACAGGAGCAACAGTGGCACAAAACGTAATGGTTATAACGAACGAGAATCTATTGCCAATATGTGTATACAGAGCACGGTGGCCCAACACCGGTGCTGAGCTCAAGCCATTAGTAACCCCTTCAGAACAGTGAGTGTGGCGTCGATACCTCATTCCTCCAGGACAGAATAAGCGCCTCCGCCAGTGATCGATGTGTGGTTGTGTTCCTGACGAAAATCGGGAACGATTCGTTGACCATGATCGGGCTCAGAGGATCAAGTCCAATGGGAGAAGTATTATTGACGTGATCTACTGGTTGTAATGACCCAGTAGCACACTGACGAAGAGCCCACACTGGTGCAGAGCCCACAGTCATCCACAGCCCACAAAAAGATGAAGCTGACATAGTCTTATAGAGATCAGAGTGGTCAAGGAGAGTGAAGTGACATAGCCTCAGGGAACGATGAGATAAAGATCACTTCGACGTGATGTAGAGCCTACAGGGACACAGAATGGCGTTTGGCCCTCAATTTCACAGAACCTATGGTGGTGTAAATGTAACAGTAACATAGACACGGTGGTGACAGCGTCGACAGTGACGTGAAAGCTAAGGTAACATAGTCCCTTGTGATGCATAGAACCCACTCCAAAATATGGTCCATAGAGAGTCCCACCATCGATATTCCTCTGCTGAAAATGATAACACGACGTCGTTAGATTCAATGATGATAAATATTTCATAAGTTATGGATTTCCTATTCCTCTCGAGGCTTTAGAAAAAAATGGTTGCTATTCTTCGAGCTCTGTACGACGTCGCCCCTCAGAATACCAATTACTTTTGTGGGTCGCGCGGGACGTCTGCGTGCAACACAATTCTTTCCCGGGTAACCTGTCTGGTTCACAACGGATCTTGTCCAGTAACACTTGCGTTGCATATTCATCGAGGGATACTCACTTCATCTGTCAGGGGCACACACAGTGAAAATGTGGAAGTCTATTAAGATAAGGAGAGATAGCGAACAGTTCATCATCTATTCACTGATCCGTGATGAACATTCAAGAGCATGGTGAAGATTAGCGACATTGTGACTAAAAGATAGATTAGGTCTGAGGAGATTAGCTTCTTGTATAGTAGAGGGGTTGCTATGGCCTGACAGTGTTGCCAGAGAGTATACTCCGGCCTGCCTCAAGGCTGACTTCAACAAGAAGTCGCATTCGACGGCCACAAAGGCTGTGAATCTCCGTGTCAGTTGTTTAGCTGTTCATAGGTACGGTATAATACCGACAAAACCTCAGAGAGAGAGAGAGGAAAAAAAATCCTCACTTGGCTTCTTCTTCTTCTGTTCCTTCTCTTGGATACTTACAATGTAGGAGGGGAGAATTTCCCTTGCTCTCGCCCTTCTTATTTTCCTCTTCACTAAGCAGGAGATACATGGGTGGTACGCTTTTTCTCCTATATATATATATATTTATATCTAAACTCTATTTGGCTTTTATTAATCAACACAAAAATAGGAACTTGTATGGCGCAAATTGGAAGTTAGAATAAGTATGACTGATGTGAAAAAATTTCAATGAGATTTTGAAGTTTGTGAATGCTTAAATCTTACGTTCTCAGCATTATTAGTTATGGAAATGAAGAGATTGCGGAAAGCATGGAGGAAAAATTTTAACTACACAATATTGTGAAGCATTATATGATACTCAGCCAAGACAGACATGTTTTCCATGAAGCTTACGTGAGTGGTATTCTTTATCTGAAAAAAGAGTCGGACAATGTTATTGCACTACGAAATGTTGGAAGGTATTTTTATCGGTTCGACTATGTTGAAGATCTTGTGATTGTCTGATATCATGCGTGGATGCACGTACAAAGCAAGGAAAGCAATAGAGGTATAAGTGCTGATATTTGGCCAAACGTATAGGGAGTATTTTTTCAAGACGTAGAATGACTTATACATTAATGCATTGAAAAGGAGAAAAGTATGTTTAATAGAATAGTAGAATTGTTGAACACGCTACATTTTGCGCCCATTGTTTATAGGAGAATATTAAAAATCATTTGAAATTTGTTGTTGCCTTTTATCTGAGATACCACTATTGAGTTTGACATTTGATATACAAACGCTCGAAAGGACAGTGGCCGTAATTTAAAATTATGGTTTCATTGCATTGTTATGGAACAGCTGTGAAAAGTTTGAATACGAGCATGTAAAGGAGTAGTTACAGTCTTGTGAAGAAGGTAAAGTGATTTTTCAATGAATGTAAGTGTACTGGTATGGGGTATGCTTAGTGTACCTGTCAGAATTTATTGGTATGGTGTGGTTTGATTAAGAAAGTGATACGCAAATGTTTTCGAAGACAATGCTCAACGGTAATGATCTGATTGGGTACTTAATAAGTGAGGCAGTTGTTGATGAGGAGTCAGGTCGAGTGAGATGGTGAGTATAAGTGAGAAAACTTCCTTTTGAGTGTCGAGTGGTTGGTAAATTGTATTTCATGAAGATAAAAAATGATAAAAGAAAAAAGGAATGTAGGTAAAACACAGAGGGAGCGGTAATTAAGGGAGGGAGTTTGATGACTAAAACTAAGGAGGACAGAGTGTTAGATATGGAAGTGGATAGCGGAGCAGAGGAGGAACGCAAACCAAAGAGAATGGTCTTGGTGACGGTGCCTTAAAAAATTCTGGGAACTTGAACAGTGGATCATACAGTCTCTGAGAACATGGATAGCCAACAATGGTAGTTTGAATGAATAGTGGTTCCAACAATGTTGTATGGTTGCGAGGCGTGGACTATGGATAGAGTTGTGCGCAGGAGGATGGATGTGCTGGAAATGAGATGTTTGAGGACAATGTGTGGTGTGAGGTGGTTTGATCGAGTAAGTAACGTAAGGGTAAGAGAGATGTGTGGAAATAAAAAGAGCGTGGTTGAGAGAGCAGAAGAGGGTGTTTTGAAATGGTTTGGTCACATGGAGAGAATGAGTGAGGAAAGATTGACCAAGAGGATATATGTGTCGGAGGTGGAGGGAACGAGGAGAAGAGGGAGACCAAATTGGAGGTGGAAAGATGGAGTGAAAAAGATTTTGTGTGATCGGGGCCTGAACATGCAGGAGGGTGAAAGGAGGGCAAGGAATAGAGTGAATTGGAGCGATGTGGTATACCGGGGTTGACGTGCTGTCAGTGGTTTGAATCAAGGCATGTGAAGCGTCTGGGGTAAACCATGGAAAGCTGTGTAGGTATGTATATTTGCGTGTGTGGACGTATGTATATACATGTGTATGGGGGTGGGTTGGGCCATTTCTTTCGTCTGTTTCCTTGCGCTACCTCGCAAACGCGGGAGACAGCGACAAAGCAAAAAAAAAAAAAAAAAAAAAATTTATATATATATATATATATATATATATATATATATATATATATATATATATATATATATATATATATATATATATATATATACATATATATATATATATATATATATATATATATATATATATATATATATATATATATATATATATCTGTGATATCTAAGCACTCTTAGTGTGGGCTTTTTAGGTTACATCACATCACAAAAAAGTATTTTGATATTCCATTGCAAGTATATATGAAGTAAGAATGACTGACTCCGACACAAAATTTCAATCAGCATCTTCTCCCAGTTTAGCCGGCCTCTAAATTCTTACTTCTCAAGCTTCATTAGTACTGGAAAAAAAGAAAAATACATTGCGGTATTTAATAGCATGAGACAGAAAAAATTCTCTTAACTCATCATTATTTTTCCTAGCATTATCTACCGTTCTCAGCCACATAATGTACAGACATTTTTATCCCATCATGAAGCTTAACGGAGTGCTGTATTCTCTTCATTATCCTGGGAAATGTAAAGAGTCGAGACAATGGCTTCATTGCCACACGAAATGTGAGAAGTCAAACTTGCTTTCATCGGTTCGCGTGCTATAAAGAACTTGTGATTCGTCTGATATCACTTGCGGTGATCGATACAAACTCCAGGACAAGCGTTTTGCCCCCGGATGAGAGGAATCACTTTTTCTTCAATAACAGATAGAATGACTTATACCAATAAGTGCAGTTGAAAAGAGCATCATAAGTATGTTTAAGAATAGATTTTATGTATATTTCGTTTCAAATCCACGACTAACATTATCTGCGCCCACTTAGTTTATAAGGAAGTATAGATATTTCTCTTTGAAAAATTTGTCTGCCCTTTCTACTCGTACCACACTAATCTGTGAGTTTCTGACATCTTCGACTATCACAAACAGCCTCGAAAGGACCCAGTGGCCCGTAGATGTTTAAATTCCTTTCGTTTTCCTTTGCCTTTGTATCGGAACAGCTGTTTGAAACAGATGAATACAGAGCACATGAAAAGGAGTCACTTACAGTCTTTGTGTAACGTAAGGTAATTAATCTATTTTCAAAATAGATTAAGTGCTACAGTGATATCAGGTATGCTTAGTGAGCTATCAGAATGCATGGGAGTGCTGTGAAAAGTTTGATAAACATAACTAATACGAAATTGAGTTCAGAGACAATATACTCAACTCGGTCATGATCTGCCCCATTGTGGTACCTCGTCTAAATATAAGTTTATTGAGGCAGTTGTGATGAGAGGAGGTGCAGGTCGAGTGAAGATGGAGAGGACTGAAAAGGAGTTAAAGCATTCCTTGTTGAGTTGTCAGTGTGTTGAGTGAATCTGGCTATTTCATGAAGATAACAAATCGATGATAAAAAGAAAGAAGGAATGTAGGAGACAAAACAGCACCCCGAGGGACGCCGCTGTTAATGGAGACAAGAGGAGATGTTTGATCTATCAACACTAAGGGAGACAGAGTGGCTACAGAGAGGAAGGTGGAAGTCGGAGCAGAGGGAGGACGCAAACCAAAGAGACATGGTCTTGCTACGTGCCTTCAAAAATGCTCGATATATCGAGGGTTACAACAGTGGATTCTCCACAGTCTCTGAGAAATGCTTACCCAACAGTAGTGAGATAGGAGAGGATATCACCGGTGGATCTCGCTTTACAATACCCATGCGGAGGATCAGTGAAAAGACTGTAAGCCTGAAGTTCCTGAAGGAAATGAAGGTTGAAGAGAGAGCTATAGAGCATGACGATCGTTGGTAAAGTTAATGCAGTTGCGCTCTTTTGGGAGGACAGAATGTACCAGTGCATTATTCCGAGATGAAGAAAAAGTTTTGTTGTTCATGCAGAAGCGAAAACGTTAAGCAAGCATGTGTGCTCTAAAACTACATGAACTACGTAGATAGACTTTACTCCTATGTTTATCCAAAGCGTAGACGTATCCAGTCTTACCCTGATCTAATGATCTTTTGTGATTAATTAACTGATAACTATCATGACCCTGCAATTATGTAATTCCTCAACTGCATATACTTCAGCTGAATGGCTGCCTGAATTCAATAAACTGTTCATTATTATTCATCTATTTTAATCATACAGAAGTTCTCTCCGACACACGAGAATAGATGAATGTCATCTGATCCACACACCTTGCTTGTGTCTAAAGATAGACATCGTGCTTTTTGAACTGCAAAAAAAAAAAAAAGGGAGGGAGAGATTAAAGAGGGAGGCATAGGATTAGTCGGAGGCGGTGCTTACAGAGGGTAGGGGAATGCTAGATTTAGAGGGAAAAAGAGAATCAAATAGAGTTGCTGGGTCATCAGGAGAGACAGCTATAAAGCCATCGGAACTGAGAAGCGAAGAAGTGGCACCTTGGCAAGACAGATGTTTCATATACTTGTAAGTAAAGACTAGAAAAATCTGTCTTAAAAAGGAGCGGTTTACATTTTCTTTTGGATAAATGAACATTAAAACATCGACGCCACTTCCACCTCTCGTTCCCACTGCACCACCTGCACCACCTGCACCACTTTACCCCACCTGCACGACCTTCGTGGCTCACTAGCCCGCTTCGCGTGTCACTGTCAACAATTGATGTTTACCGTTGCCTTGGCGGCTCAGACCCGCGTCGTATGTGACATCCCAACCACCTTGTGTGTGTGTGTGTGTGTGGATGTGTGTGTGTGTGCCTGTGGGTGTGTGGATGTGTGTGTGGAATCAACATGACTCTAACGCTCCCCCTCTCTGCCAGTGCCTCTCTACACCCCTAGCCATTTCTTACGTCGTTGCTCTCTCCTTTATCATGTAGATATATGTACTTTCCTCATACTCCCTCTGAAGCTTTCTGTTTGAATATCTTGTCTCAGTCTATACAGATCAGAAATATTGGTCGCTGTTATTATCCTCCAGCAGATAACGTCATCCGGTCCCACCAAATCACCTGTCTTTGTCCTTCCAAAGTACTGCCAACTATTCCTCTTTCTTTTTCGAATATATCCGTCATTTATAGCTGCATCTGCAAGTATGACTGTCTAAATTCTAGACTTTTAATCCTTTTTCTTGTCCATTTTAAAGCATCGTTCGAGAATTATATGTGACGTCTCTTACTGCGTAAACTTGCTACTACCTCCTGCCGCGTAATATCACTCGTCTGTGAGTTGCAGTTCGTCATCAGGTCCATGCGAGTTCGTGCTCGTTGTTCAAGAAGAGTCACGTCCCTTCGTCGTGTGTGCTGTCATCACTGATCAACAGACTGCATATTAACCCTCACCTTTGTACTGGTGTAATGACTACCTGTTTAAAATCCCCCCTTTGTATAACTCCCTGTTAATTATTGTTATTATTCTCTTTGTATATTTTTTTCAGTCTTTGGCTGCCGTGAATTCAATAAACAATTAATTATCATTATCATTATAGGTGTAATCATCATTATCATTTTTGATCCTCACCGTTCCCAGCGTAGAAACACATCTGTCATACCTTTCTGTCAATTTCAAAGGTTCCGTTTCTTTCTTTTTCCCAGGCCGGGCATCTCTGCTGGTATCCACAACAGACAGCTCTTCATAGTCAAAGGTAAGTTGTTTCCACAAGTAACCCACACCACTGGATGTTCATTGCATTGCTTGCTATCATCCAACACCCTCACCTTCACCCAGCACTTTCTTCCATCACCTACACTCAGCGCCGTCACCTAGCGCCATCACCTAGCACCATCAAGAAGCGCCATCACCCAGCACCATCACGAAGCGCCATCACCTAGCACCATCAAGAAGCGCCATCACCCAGCACCATCACGAAGCGCCAGCACCATCACGAAGCGCCATCACCCAGCACCATCACGAAGCGCCATCACCCAGCACCATCACGAAGCGCCATCACCCAGCACCATCACGAAGCGCCATCACCCAGCATCATCACGAAGCGCCATCACCATCACGAAGCGCCATCACCCAGCATCATCACGAAGCGCCATCACCCAGCATCATCACGAAGCGCCATCACCCAGCACCATCACGAAGCGCCATCACCCAGCATCATCACGAAGCGCCATCACCCAGCATCATCACGAAGCGCCATCACCATCACGAAGCGCCATCACCCAGCACCATCACGAAGCGCCATCACCCAGCATCATCACGAAGCGCCATCACCCAGCATCATCACGAAGCGCCATCACCCAGCACCATCACGAAGCGCCATCACCCAGCATCATCACGAAGCGCCATCACCCAGCATCATCACGAAGCGCCATCACCATCACGAAGCGCCATCACCCATTGATGGTGTCATCGCACACCATCACTCACAGTATTGGTGGTGATCGTGATGCAAGATGGTGGAGATAGTGCGTGGCAGTGGTGAAACAAACTAGTAGTGGAGGAGGGTAGTGGTACGAGATCAGTTGTCACAGGGCAGAGTAGTGGAGGTATAGTCAAGGACAGTGGCGAAGAAGGGTAGTGGTGAGTCATAGGTAGTGATGCTGGAGCAGGGTGACGGTGCAGTGGTGAAGGAGTGTAGTGGCGATAAGGTAAGTGGTGATGCAAGGAAGTGGTGGATTAGGAAAGTAGTGGAGCAGTAAAGTGGTGATTTAGACACTTGGTAAAATCATAAAGTTGTGAAGTATAATGGTATTTGGGCAGGGACACAATGGGGAAAGACTTGTAACAGGGCAGCATAGTGACCGGGTAGGGCAGGGGTGGAGCAGGTTAGTTGCGGGGCAAGACAATGACGGGACAGATTGTTAGATGGAGCGTTGACAGGTCCCCCCAGAGACAGACAGACATCCCCAGAGTCCCTCAGGTTGAGTGGGTGTCTTACAGCTCCTGAAGTCCTCTCGAGGGAGATAAACAGTGGCCAGTGTGTCACTTCGTCAGAAGGTCGATAACACCAACATGCAGTGTGTGTCAGTGTCTCGGGAGGTCGATAAACAGCCGGCAGTGTGTCACTACCTCTGAAGGTCGATAGGACCAGCGGGCAGTGTGTCAGTGCCTCGGGAGGTCGATAAACAGCCAGCATTGTGTCACTACTTCTCTAGGTCGATAACACCAGCGGGCAGTGTGTTACTGCCTCAGATAAACAGCGGGCAGTGCGTGTCGCTACCTCAGGAGGTCGATACCGCCAGCGGGGGAGTAGGTCGCTACCTCTGTAGGTCGATAAACAGCGGGCAGTGTGTCTGTTTCATTACCGTGCACGCCTGTGTACCTTGGCTGGTCATTATCCTGACAAAGTGCCCACGCGAGCGTCCCAGTTGGTACTGTGAAATAAGATATATTGCGTAGCTGCCCGTGGAAAAAAAAGATATAGACAAAGATAATTGCAATTATCACCAGCACGTAAAGCAGGAGGCATGAGTATCTACCGTTAAGACAAAGATAATTTTAAGTATCTGTAGCACTTGTATCAGTACCTGTCATGGGATGATTAAGCCAAGAAAGTGTGTTGGAATCGTATTCATCATGATCGTGTGTTGGAATCGTATTCATCATGATCGTGTGTTGGAATCGTATTCATCATGATCGTATGTTGGAATCGTATTCATCATGATCGTGTGTTGGAATCGTATTCATCATGATCGTATGTTGGAATCTTATTCATCATGATCGTGTGTTGGAATCGTATTCATCATGATCGTATGTTGGAATCTTATTCATCATGATCGTGTGTTGGAATCGTATTCATCATGATCGTGTGTTGGAATCGTATTCATCATGATCGTGTGTTGGAATCGTATTCATCATGATCGTATGTTGGAATCGTATTCATCATGATCGTATGTTGGAATCGTATTCATCATAATCGTGTGTTGGAATCGTATTCCTCGCGATCGCTGAGAAGGTCAAGCGATTCGACCCAACGTGACCCGTATCCAGCGCGTCGGTGGGAAGGGTGCAGTTGTAGCCCTGGCTTGCAAAGGTCAGGCGAGAGGTTAGGGATGCAATTTAACCCTGGCTTTCAAAGGTCGGGCTAGAGGTCAGGGACGCAGTTCAGACCTGGCTTCAAAAGGTCATGCGAGACGTCGGGGATGCAACTCAACCATGGCTTGCCAAGGTCAGGTGCGTGGTCAAGAGTGTAACTACCCTGGCTTCCAAAGATGAGATGAGAGGTCAGGGACTTTTATCAAGGCCAAGTCTCCAAAGGTCAAACGAGAGATCAAGGATACAACTCAACCCTGGCAACAAAAGCTCATGCGAGAGGTCGTGGATGTGACTCAAAGTTCAGATAAAAGGTCAAGAAGGTAAAGTAACCCGAGATATCAAAGTCCAGGTGAGAGGTCGAGGACAATGCAAAACCCCCAACTCCCTCAGTGGGACCCGGGTAACCAGCATGTGACGTGACCTCCTCAATCACCACAGGATGACTGAGGTATCAACACAGCGGGTGGTGACCGACTCTCCAACTCCCCTCACAGAAGCACCACTTCGAGATGAACACCCGAGTCTGTACTACGGAAGTGTTCATCACAACGTATTTACTTATTTTCTCTGGGGTCATCAAGCCTTCAGTAGTGATGATGAGGCCACGACGTCTGGTACGGTCACTGACGCGGGCACCAGTCAACACCCACCACAGGCACAGCCGATGGAGTCCTCCTCACCATACCCACATACTTCCCACTCACCAGCACCCAAGTCACTACCCACAAGGATCACAGTCACCACTCACAAGCACCACCGTTAATACCTACAAGCCCCACATTTACCACCCACAAACACCATAGTCACCACTCACAAGCACCACCGTTAATACCTACAAGCCCCACATTTACCACCCACAAACACCATAGTCACCACTCACAAGCACCACCGTTAATACCTACAAGCCCCACATTTACCACCCACAAACACCACAGTCACCACTCGCATCCACCACAGACAAATCCCACAAGTACCACAGTCACCACTCACATGCACCACAGACAAATCCCACAAGTACCACAGTCACCACTCACAAATCCCACAGGTACCACAGTCACTACTCACAAATCCGTACCACAGTCACTACCCATAAACCGCAGGCATCACCCACAAGAACCACAGTCACCACTTGCAAGCACAATCACGAATCCAGCAATGCGAACATAATGCCATCACTTCCTCACACTTGCTGTTGTGTGCCAAAGATTCCACTACATCTTGGTAAATCTCTACAATACAGACCAAATTCGTCTTTGCATATGATTTTACTCTCTCCTCACCCATGACTCATTATGAGCCACCTTGAAGCGAGCTTCTAGTCTCTAAATGCCCTCCAAAAAAAAACTGTTAGTGGCTCAAACAGCCTCTTCACGGAGAGAACAGATCCCGACAGTAAAACAGGACATTTTCCTTCCTACTCACAATGTCCCCCTCTCTACCCCAATAGTGTCCTCGTGACGTATTTCCTAATCGATGGGTCTATTCATCAGAACTTACAATATGACAGTTCTTCAGTACGGCACACACGCTGCAGTGGGAGAGCCGAGTTCTGAGTCTTTCTTAAATACTTCCCTAAAGCTCCCTATCCCACCACAATGCTGGTCTTGCGAGAGCTTGGTACAAAAGAACTCCTTAATGAACCCACTGCCTGATGAGCAGTAGCGTTCAGCTTATACTACCATTACTGATGATGATATTAGTTCTCTTGCTATCGAATTTATAGCTTCTCCTCCTCTCCCCTTCTCCTGCCCTTCATCTTCCTAATCTGTTGCTTTCAGTGCATTCACTGGTAATGTCGGTGTCCGCTTTACGACATGGGTTGTGCTTGTCGTTAACAAGATCTCTGTTGTATAAGTCTCCGGTATAACTAACCCTGAGAGACAGACAGCACAGGCTGGGACACTGGCCTTTCTTGGAGATGTATTTGCCAGATGTTGCTATATTATTGATAATCATTCGTCGAAGACGAGTTTTCCCTGATGAATGTAGATATATCATGAAAATACTGAATTGGACAGTATATACGTTAGTTATGCCATCAAGATTAGTGTATGACGAGGTTATTAACATTTGTTTAAAAGGGAAGATGGCTTTACCAAGGTCGTGTTGCTGGTCAAGTCAAATAATAACCCTCCATAACAAAGATGGAGGAAACCATTATGATCATACGTGAGCCACATACGCCAGATGAAGACTACATTAAGAGTACCTTCATGTTGCCAAAGTCTGTCTTGTGCTGCCTGATGCTTGGTTTTCTCTACTCTCCCTGTCGTCTGGCTCACTGTAGTACCTGGTTTATCCTGCAGCCTGGTCCTCTCTGTTCTCCCTGCTGCCTGGTCCACCTTGCTGTAGGACCCTCCCTGTTCCCCGGCGCTCTCTCCTGTCTGGCCCTCCCTCCTGCCTGGCCGTCGCTTAGTGCCTATTCCATGTAAAAGATGTTCGCTTCCCCTGGCCTAACAAGCGATATAACTCGAGCGGCTGGTGCCCATATCTCGTTATGGTAAACAAACACGAGTGTGTACTATCCTTAGGAAGGTCTCCCTACCCAAGGCCACCTCCTCCTTCCCCCCTGGCGGTGGACCCAGGTACTGGGCTTGAGGTCAGCAGACTTTACACAACATCGCATCAAAGGCAGCAACGGCGACGGGCGACTTAGCACATACAGTGAGAGATCCTCGACTGGCGTCGACCATATTGCTATCTCTGGAACAGAAATGTGACTCTATACTTGGATGGATGATATGGTAATCTATGTTACTGAGCTTCATATCGAATGTACATAAGGTAATTGGGTTTCTCTTAGTGATAATCGTTAAATATGAAAAGTCACTACTATCTCGTAGAGTCTCGGATCATTTGATTTATAGAGCAGCCTGCTGTCATATCGTTTAATCTGTTACCTTCATGATCACTTGATGAGATATCCTAGTTCATGATGGGGCTCTTAGATCTGTCTACAGTTATTACATTTTTCGTTACCAACGAAAGACATTTTCGTCACATGTAATAACGTGGCTATCTTCACATTGTTTAGGGGTTTGTATACTCCTTCAGAATAAATTCTGATCATCTTCCTTATCAGCTCGATGTGTGCACTGACATCATTTTCACCTATCCGAATCACATTTTTCATCTCATTTACATAGAATATAACACCTTTAGTGGTGTCGCTAACTGCGCTAATCAATGGCTTTAAGTTGCGTTTATGTAAATCATATTACTGCTCTGATATCAGGTTTTTCTGATACAGCATAAGCTGGGTTAACATGTCTCTGACGTCAGATCTCAGTTCCTAGGTCCCCCAACACTGTACCTGGCCCATCGTGAGATGTGGTCACACCTGACTTGTCCGACAGCTGATTTCCAAGGTTATGGCCGTTCTTATCATAATCGTGGTCGATACCAGCTTCTTCTATTTCGTCTGAAATCCCAGCCTATGCATGCAGTCCCGACAACCTTCATCTAAGACGAACAAGCTCCACTCACTACTGAAATCATCCCATAAATCTGCACACTTAGTCTATTTAGACCTACGAGTACCCTCAACTCCATTACATATACCTAACATTCTCCATAAGTAGTCTCACAGCTTTAATCATCCTTATGTTAGCCTTAAGATCTCCAGCAAGTGTCTTATGCTCTCGTAACATCTCTTCTGGTCTACACTGACCTGCCCTTTTGACTGAACGAACATGATATGACTTCACGGCCACATTCGCACACATTTCATCACTTTGTCACGGTGTTGCAGTGATATGAGAGCCCTTTTTTATCATATGGTTTAACATTTGCCTGCAAGAGTCATTCAGTAGCAGAATTGGTCGTCCAGTTGTTCGTGAAAGCGAAATCTAAGCTTGTCTTTCAGTTTTATTTATACACTCATCCCCGCCAGTAAATGGTAAGTCTGCTTCTAAATAATGTAAAACAGAAACCCCACATGGATTCCAACCTCGTGATTAAACAATTGGCGATTGATGGATCGAGTTTAAAGAATAGTGCGGTACCTTGCTGGACACAGAAGTTTGGTTCATTTCTGTTTACCGTTATAGATGTTGAGAATTCATAGATTAGTTCGTTTTGAACGTGTCTGTTGGTTCACGTACTTTTGTTGTATGTTACTCAACCCTTTTCCGATAAAGACTTTTGTTTCTCTTTTTATAGCAACTTACGGCTGGATGAAATTCATATCTATTATTTGATCAAGTTGCCATGAGCAAAAACATATCCTGGTTGTGCTTATCTCTGAAGTGAAATTCGATGGGTATAAGAAAAAGGGTAGAGAAGATAACAATCGAAACTCCTCCAGGGTTTGCAAATCTGAATCTTAAAAGAGGATTGACTGTAGGAAGAGAGAAAACAAAAGAGGATATTCGACAGCTTTGCTGTTCGAGGGCAGGAGGTATCATAACGCTTATCCCTCGTATGGTTGTTCTTCACACAGAAACTGTTGGAAGCATTAGCCAGCTGTGTACAACGTGACCAGGTATGATAGCTGAGAACCACTTACGGCAGCAGTGGCCGGAATCATACCTGTAGAACAGAGAGAAGGCAGTAACGTCATGGTTGATGGCAAGAGGTCGTTTCACGAAGGTGCCATTAAAGGAATTGATTAGACAGGTGGCAGTAAAAGGAATGTTCCACATTAGAGCAAACAAGACCCCTGCAGATTTGAAGTACCTACTCGTTAGAAAGATAACTACTTCACCTATATAACAACCCAGGCTTTTGGGGAGTGGATTTTGCGATGAAGTAAGGGAAGTGGTAACGCTTAACATGTCTTTTGATTGCAAGGTTGAAATGTAATGACTTGAAATCTCATGACAAGATACGAATAAGCTCTGGAAAGAAATACTGTTGGTGGAAATAGCATCTTTGCATCCTGAAACTGAACCATGCTACTCCTTCCCCATTCCGAAGTGCTCCACAGGTCTGAATTCAAGAGAACGGCAATATGTTCAGTTCGAGAAAAAGAAAAAAGTGTTGGAATGAGAAGGGGAGAAAAATCGAATTCATCAGTATGACGAGTTTTAAGCGAGTGGGATTATAAGAACAAGAAAGAAGTTCATTTATGGATAAGCGATAAGACAGAGCCCAGGGAGACACCATTGTTGACAAAGGAAGAGGGAGAAGTCCTTCCATCAGTGACTACCACAATGGAAAGACGAGAGGGAAACGGTACGTCAGAGAACAGAAAGTAGCAGACGAGTTAAAGATGCCAAGACCTTTATGACACACCCTGTCACTAGCCATGACAAAAGAGGTCGAGTGTGTTGGAGCTCGTGACAAACAGGAATTTGGTTTGGGTACTGAAGTCGTTGTTCCATGATTGTTAAAGAAGAAAAGAGAAAGCCGCAACTCCATTGCGATCATCCCAGATATAGCCACGCCACTCTTTGTCCGACCCTGATGGAGTCAGTACAGGAATCTGGTACGTAGAACGATCATTTCATGATGACTATGTAATCCCATGACCTTCTTTATGAGGCTTCTGTAACTTGCAAGACGACACTCGACGCAGCAGGAAAATGATAGACTCCTTTGAAGTGAGAAAGCACAGGACGAGACTGTACTCCTTTCCCTCTACGGACATTGGCTCAGCCACGCTGAAGATGAGTTCCCACTCTCGGTATATCCACTTAGAATGCAACGTCCGGTAACACCGAGCGACGGCATTGCCGTGAATATCACTGCGCTGGTGGAGACCCCATGAAAGACCTACGACTCATGGTGATTCCGACGTCTCACCCCATCGCGAAGAGAACCGAGCCATCTTGTATATGTATAGATACAACAACTTATGAGGGACAAGGTCAGTTACACACTCATCCTCTAAGAAACGTTACTGAAGACTTACATCACTGGAAAGTGGACCCAAAAGTTCTTATGTACAGTTTACTTTATAACCAGACATCTACGTAATGAGATATACGTCTCTCTCTCTCTCTCTCTCTCTCTCTCTCTCTCTCTCTCTCTCTCTCTCTCTCTCTCTCTCTCTCTCTCTCTCTCTACTCTCCCTGTATCTGTGTTATGTTTGCACGATTGTCTTTCTGTCTTGATTTGTGTTTGCGATTATTTCTTGATGTGTTCATTTTGTCTTCTATCGATGCAAATGTTTTCTGGGTGTGATTACGGTTTGATGACT
>NC_092291.1:23390326-23445326 GCF_036320965.1 Panulirus ornatus
TCAGAGATGGGAATAGAGGGAGTTAAGAATAAATAACCTAGATGTCGATCAACAGGCCCTCTGTCGTCTGTCTTCCCTGCATCCTCACGTACTCCCGTCCTCAACCCTGTTAGTGCCACACACTGAAGAAAAACAAGTTGCCTTTAATGACGCGTCCTTAACCTCGTTCTTTTGTCCCTTAAGGGAAGAGAAGCCCTCAGCGCCACCTCCTACCCCCTAGAATACGGACACCGTAGCTTCTCCCATACTGAGTATTATCTTCCCATATATTTTGGCCCGAAAATCTTGTGCCGGGTCTAGAGACAAAGTGAGTGAAGGTACGTATGGCTAACTGCATGGACGGAAGTTGTGGCTCAGCTATATCTCCAATTCCATCTCCTGTTCCACCTCTTATTCCACCCATTTCTATGCTATATCCTTCTGTCAACCATTACCCATCTACTTTTTTATTCCCACTTCCCAGCTATTCCTCATCGCTCCCATTTCCCAGCAATACTCACTCATCCATTTCCCAGCTTTACCCCACGCCCAACCCACTTACCTTCGAGTGTAATATGAACTAAATCGTTTAACAATTTTGTCTTTCATGTTAACAGACAGTGGCGACTCTTTTTAACAGTCAAATACAATCGTATATTCTATTTGATGTTTTATCAATATGCACACACCTGCAGTTCAGGTACGCTTAATACATTACAGCATCGCTAACTTTATGATTATTCTCTGTAATTCTAGCGAGCAACGCTAGAGAAATATTGTTGCTTTTCTTCTCCCCCATGGGAGCTTCATGGCTCCATAATTCACTTGCCCAACCAAGTCCCAGACAGTTTGATTGCCGCACAGCATTCCCATAATTTGTCTTACCCGAGTTTTCGTATTAATAATTCCATAAATAATTTGTTCCGAAGGAGCATTTCTATCATGTTTTATCCAAATTCGTCTTTTGTTTCGTCATATTTCTTCAGCGTATACTCAGTGATATTGTTTATGAATCAGAACCACTGTAGTGTCTATAGCAGTCTTATGCAAGAGAAGTTCGTATACGGAATTCAATTTCTTTAAATTAACAGTAGGTATAGTTTTCATTACATATCATCCATTGCTATCTAAATCTTTAGAAGTTTGTTGGCCAAAACTATTGTATTCCTAACATTCAGGCAGGAAATGCGGGAACGAGGAATTTACATGCACAGTATGGAAGTCATGAGGGTAAAGTGTGTTCATGCGCCCACACTTTCCCCAGATATGATGCACCAGCACCACAAGAAGCGTAAGAAAGAGACGATGTAGAATAAACTTCAATTGTTGGGATGTAATGGGTTGTTCCGTGTTATAGTCGGCTTATTTAGGTGCGAATGTGTTCTATAGTCTGTGTTAGGTATGGTGGGTAGGGGAGAATATGTGAGCACAGGAGGTTGAAGTTTGAGTTTGGAGTGAGCTTTTCATTTAACCATGAAGATATGTTGGTGGTTATTAAGGAGCTCAGATCATAAGGGTCAATACTCTTGCGAAAAATATTATAAACTGGGTGCTGAGCATAATGAAGTGGAATTCTGTTGGAAGAAATTTCTATTCTTTTTGTATGTTGTAAAAGTGTTCAGAGGACTAACCCACCGGTGACTGTTCTGAGTGCTCTGTTCTCGTTGCGTTTCTAGCGTTTGATTTTGAAAAGGATGGGTGACTAGGCAAGTGAGGCATACTTTACAGTGGAGTTAATACACTATTTCTTAGTGTGTTTGGTGTGATTGTCGCCTTTGTGTTAATGTGTGTGGCGCGGGGAGTGAATGTCACTCGAGTGCCGTCTGTAGCACCTAGATTGGCTGGAGTTTTTGTAGAGTGGGAGTGTTTGATCATTCAGGGTCAGGGTGCAGGCTGGAGACATATCTGGCAATTGCTAACGAGAGTAACGGTAGCCTTCTGTAGGAGGGCAGACATTCTGCTTTGTTCAAACCGTAGCGCTCCATTTTATTGTCACTTGTGTAGTGCTAGGGTGGCGTGATGTAACTACGAGGTCGTCTGCTTATGTTATGATGGTCACAACGTGGTTTTGCGAGGGGCTTAGAAGCGTCATGTAGGCGGATATCAAAGAGGGCTGAAGAAAAGACAGCTCCTTGAGGGACTCCACTGTACTTATATCATATAAAGTACAGCGGAGTCCCTCAAGGAGCAGGCTTTTTTCCAGCACTCTTTGATATGTGTGTGTGTGTGTGTGTGTGTGTGTGTGTGTGTGTGTGTGTGTGTGTGTGTGAGTCGATGGAAAGGCACATGTATATACACCACGGGTCGGATGCCCTAATCTCATCTCAGCGGTGGTAGTATGAACTTGGATCTGCTTAGGAGAGGAGCTCAACCACCACTTGTGGCAAACACCTTTGTACCATGTCAGCTCCGACATCTAGCTGCCTTGGAATAGCAAGTCCGTGGCGGAAGAGAGAGTGGCAGGCAGGTGTATCGAAAGGAGCACCTCTGAGTATGGGATCTGTGCAGTGACTTAGAAGTGAGGTGTTACCTAAGCTGTAGGGACTGTGAGAAGGCCATAGGAGTACCTGAGAAGGTAAGCTCACCACACTACGCAGATCTAATTCTGCCGTCTGATGTTGTATGTCTTGAAATGACCGAATTAATTCTTGGAGGAGACGTAAGTTGGAGGTGACTAGCTAGCTCGAGCAGCTTTGTAGTGACATTTGATGTAGGATTTGAGTAAATGCTGAGCCCAGGAGGACGAGGCACACACATACACACACACACACACACACACACACACACACACACACACAAGAATGTGCTGTAAGAGGATTGCTCTGCAAAGGGCTTGGGGTCTCCCAGAGCACTTCGTCCTTAAGGTCACACCCTGACGACTACTTCACTGTGAGCTGTCAGTCTTTTAAGGTTTTATCATCTCTTTAAAGTTGTATCATCGCTTTAAGGTTGTATAGTCATATAATGATGCTGAATGATTTTATGGTTGTATAATCATTTAAGGGTTTATAATCATTCTAAAGTTGTATGCTAAAGTTGTTTGATCATAGTCAGACTGTATGATAATCTTAGGGCTGCATAATCTTTAAGGTTGTATAATCATTTCGAAGGTTATAATCACTTTAAGGTTACGTAATCATCTTAGTGTTGTTTAATAGTTCAAGGTTATGTAATTACTTCAAGGTTATTATATAAGGTTATGTAATCACTCATACATCGAGAGTTCATTAGTAGTTTCAAGGAATTCGGTTTCGAAAAACGTAATTAGGAACTATTATAGATACGTTAGCTGTTTTTATCATTTATTTCAGTACCACTTGATAGTAAGTTAACTGTCTCTTCAACATACATCATATGTATCGTTATCAAACCCTGGAACACCTTCTATAAGTCTCTCGAAGCTTCAGAGCTGCTCTCCAATCAGGAGCAGGGAAACTATCGTGGGTTCCTCTAGAACGAGTAGGTCTTCGACGAGACTAAGACTTCTCATCCATTGATAGAAAGGAGACGTTTCACTTGCGATGTAAACACAAGCAGGAGGTGTCCGGTAGAGCCGGTCACACACACACACACACACACACACACACACACACACACATACACACACTCGCTACGGTGAACCTACCAAGCAAAGTGTATGGAACATTAGTAACTGAGAGGGCGGTGGCATGCTCAGAGGATCAGGCTAAAGGAGGGCAACGTGGTTTCAGGAGTGGTAGAGGGCATGAGGCCGAGATGTTTCCTTTGGAAAAGAAAACTGTTAGAAATATCTATAGAAAACGTATGATTAACAGAGATGCCCTGTTGAAGGAGCTGCGAATACATGGCATGGGAGGGAAACTGCCAAATGCAGTGATATTTTTTTCTATGTTGGGAGAGTAAGGTCTGCGTACGAGTAGGAGAGGAGGAGGGTGTGGATCAAAGTGAAGGTAGGTCTGTGTCAAGGGTGTGTGATGTCATCATCCTCTCCTGGCCCATTCCTCTGTTCCTTCTTTTGGAAAAGTAAGAATTGAAGGGGACGATTTCCAGCCTCCCGCTCCCACCCCTTTTAGTCGCCTTTTACGACACGCAGGGAATACGTGGGAAGTATTCTTTCTCCCCTATCCCCAGGGATGATATATATATATGCACACATACATACCTTTATATGCAACAGGATTGTAATACTTCGTCTTTACACATCCCAGCCACAGTGTCCGCCAAGGAGCTAAAAATATCAAGTAAAATGTCCATCCTTTCCTGGAATCCCGGATGACGAGTAGGTTCAACAAAAACAAACTCCCTGAATTTTATATTAGAGGGGGAGAGAAAAAACGAAGGTGTATTGCGCAACTGGTGTAATTATAGCACTTCCATTCATGGGTCGGGTCAAGATGCTGTGCTTTAGGTGTCCTAGAGGCTCCTACAAGGAGTCTATGGTAAGGATCTGTTCACTCTGGGCGTCATTATGTCGCTTCCTAACCTCCTCTTGCCGACACTATTTCTGTGATGCCCCACGTCTAGTGGTACTCCCGTGCCTCTAACTTTTCCACGACGGAGCCACCGAGCGGGAGAAAGACTCTCCTTACCACTGGCCTGCTACGTGTAGTAGCCACTCCTTCCCTTTAACCTGTGGAGACATAGTGACGGCCAAGAGATGGGGGCAAGTAGGAATGGAAGAGGAGGAGGAGGACGGGTGATACAGAAGGTGGTGAGAGGAGGAGGAGGAGAAGACGTGGCGGGAGGGAGGAGACTTTGGAAGGGTTGTGGTGGCTCTCACTTGTTCTGGAGTGGTACTTGTAGGCCCGCGTCCTCCACTCTGCCCACATAATGGAGCACCGTCCTTGCTGCTATTTGCTGCTGTTACCTATCCTGACGCTGTTCTCGTGTACATCCCATTATGAGCACATTACACACAGCTCTCCACAAGCAATACTGCGTCTTCGTCATTATAGGAAAATCAACAACTAAGAAATATAGAAACGATGAAAGACGAGAGGTGTTACATCCCGCTCAAAGCAATAATTCTTTCTCGACAGACGTGACGAAAAAGCTCTTGAAATAAAATGAAACTTTAGTAAGAAAATAGATACAGCTATATAGCAGTGAACAGTTAGAAAGTCAGGAATTCATTTGCACTTTACAAAAGAATTTGCAATTGATACGCAAAATGGCATATCACTTCCTTATCTGTGAATTATCAGCACGTCATATAATTCAAAGCAATGAGAAGTACCACCGCAATATTCTCCACTAATTTCGTAATCAGATGTTGTTTTGACAGAACCAGCAGTAGTGGCGACTCGATAGACAAGTAGACAGGCTTCCAGCACCATCAAAATGTAGGTTAATTGAGGAACAGATAATGGTATAAGTTTCTCTCTGGGACTATTAACCCTGGACCCAGGGATCCAGGTGCTGGATCGTGACACCGGTCTATCAGAATGGCTTGGGCGATTCCCACAAGCGATTCCTACTGATGATTCCCATAAGTGATTCCTACTGATGATTCCCATAAGTGATTCCTACTGATGATTCCCATAAGTGATTCCTACTGATGATTCCCACAAGTGATTCCTACTGATGATTCCCACAAGTGATTCCTACTGATGATTCCCACAAGTGATTCCTACTGATGATTCCCACAAGTGATTCCTACTGATGATTCCCATAAGTGATTCCTACTGATGATTCCCACAAGTGATTTCCACTGGTGATTCCCTCAGGTGTTCACTGCTTTGAACTGCGTGTCTGACACCAGCTGTAGAATATCAATGTTTGGGATTTCATGGTATAGATATCATTACACTGGTATCGTTTTAACCCAAATGTGTCGTAACAGTGAAAAATGAACTCGGTCTTGGTCCAAACATGCGTTTGGCTGGAGGCTTGATTCCTTTTCCCATAATCTCAGTGTTTGAACCGATTACCGAAGAAATATTGCAGAAAATTGCCATATTCTTGCGCAGATGATCGAGCGAAATCTACAACTATTAAAACATTCTTTGCAAATCCTAAATCAGCGGAAAAATAAGTCACATGTACATACGACACACGTGAAATATACATGAAAAAAAAACAGAATATTCAAGATTGTTTTCTTCTTTCTTCATTCCTCTATCTTATCTTTTTCATATTTCTCCAAAGTCCTGGTTTCCGTGAGGTCTTTCACATACTAGCTAGAGCTTTGCACAGATGAGGAACAAGGGATCATCTTGCCAGATAATGGTCGCCAGTTAAGTGAAATTTCTCATTCTGAGTCTTTGATTCGTCCCGGAGTACGAGACACGCAACCACCATGACTCCAGCCATTGGGATAATGGTATTGTAATATCCACAGGAGACGCTTCTTACAGCTCAATCTTACCATGATCGCTTGCCGCACAACCCCAGTATTTTCCACAGCGCACCAGCACCTATAGACCACAAGGTCCTTTTACAGAACACCGACACATCCCTTGGAGCATCAACCTTCCCCTTTACTTCCTAAACATCCTTAAGCCTTCTCTAGCTTAGCCTCACCAACATCGTAAACGTTTCTACTTTCGATCCTTTAAGTCAAATTTTATGCCTACTGTGGCCAAATACTTCCATGCTATTTTCATAAAAGATAGACTTAGGAATAAGTGCTGTTCCTGAAATGGACAGCACTTGGAGCAAAATCAGATACGTCAACAAAAATATACACGCCACAAATTCATCTATACGAGTGATAACAAAAACGCTGGGCATGTTGTGCTTCCATTAGGCTTCATGAAGTAATGAAAAAAATTATACGAGATAATCTAATGCCATTATAAAGGCAATATCGACAATCGTTGATTGCGCGGATATACATACATGCATAGCATTTAAAGAAGATGTTGGTGACGTGAGATATGATAACCCATAGAAGCACAGGTTCGCATTCTAAAGTACCATATGAACGGAATAACTACAACCACACACACATGAAGGGCCACACGAATTATATAACAACAGACACACATACATAAAGGACCACACGGATGAATTAACTATAGTAATCATTACTTCTAAAATACTAACTAGATCAGTGATACTTCAGTTAAAACTGTAGTTCTGATCAAGAGAAATATAACTAAATCTCCTCTTATAGAGCGCACAAAGAATCATAACATGAATGCTCTGAAGGTTTGTTTAAACTGGATTACTGCGCAGTAGGCAAAATCTGTAAACACTTTAATCTCTCTTGATTGTGTAATATGATTTTATGACAAGCACAGAGCCAGACCCAACTTCCAAAAGCCACACGCATGTGACCTGAAACAGCACAATTCCACTTTCCATATATATACATTCTTTTCTTTTTCTTTTAAACTATTCGCCATTTCCCGCGTTAGCGAGGTAGCGTTAAGAACAGAGGACTGGGCCTTTTTTGGAATATCCTCACCTGGCCCCCTCTGTTCCTTCTTTTGGAAAATTAAAAAAAAAAAACGAGAGGGGAGGATTTCCAGCCCCCCGCTCCCTCCCCTTTTAGTCGCCTTCTACGACACGCAAGGAATACGTGGGAAGTATTCTTAATCCCCTATCCCCAGGGATAAAGGGGTAAAGGGGAAGAGTGGTTTGGGAATGTCTGGGGAGTAAAGTCAGGGGTTAGTGAGAGGACAAGAGCAAGGCAAGGAGTAGCAATACTCCTGAAACAGGAGTTGTGGGAGTATGTGATAGAATGTAAGAAAGTAAATTCTCGATTAATATGGGTAAAACTGAAAGTTGATGGAGAGAGGTGGGTGATTATTGGTGCACATGCACCTGGGCATGAGAAGAAAGATCATGAGAGGCAAGTGTTTTGGGAGCAGCTGAATGAGTGTGTTAGTGGTTTTGATGCACGAGACCGGGTTATAGTGATGGGTGATTTGAATGCAAAGGTGAGTAATGTGGCAGTTGAGGGAATAATTGGTATACATGGGGTGTTCAGTGTTGTAAATGGAAATGGTGAAGAGCTTGTAGATTTATGTGCTGAAAAAGGACTGATGATTGGGAATACCTGGTTTAAAAAGCGAGATATACATAAGTATACTTATGTAAGTAGGAGAGATGGCCAGAGAGCGTTATTGGATTACGTGTTAAATGACAGGCGTGCGAAAGAGAGACTTTTGGATGTTAATGTGCTGAGAGGTGCAACTGGAGGGATGTCTGATCATTATCTTGTGGAGGCTAAGGTGAAGATTTGTATGGGTTTTCAGAAAAGAAGAGTGAATGTTGGGGTGAAGAGGGTGGTGAGAGTAAGTGAGCTTGGGAAGGAGACCTGTGTGAGGAAGTACCAGGAGAGACTGAGTACAGAATGGAAAAAGGTGAGAACAATGGAAGTAAGGGGAGTGGGGGAGGAATGGGATGTATTTAGGGAATCAGTGATGGATTGCGCAAAAGATGCTTGTGGCATGAGAAGAGTGGGAGGTGGGTTGATTAGAAAGGGTAGTGAGTGGTGGGATGAAGAAGTAAGAGTATTAGTGAAAGAGAAGAGAGAGGCATTTGGACGATTTTTGCAGGGAAAAAATGCAATTGAGTGGGAGATGTATAAAAGAAAGAGACAGGAGGTCAAGAGAAAGGTGCAAGAGGTGAAAAAAAGGGCAAATGAGAGTTGGGGTGAGAGAGTATCATTAAATTTTAGGGAGAATAAAAAGATGTTCTGGAAGGAGGTAAATAAAGTGCGTAAGACAAGGGAGCAAATGGGAACTTCAGTGAAGGGCGCAAATGGGGAGGTGATAACAAGTAGTGGTGATGTGAGAAGGAGATGGAGTGAGTATTTTGAAGGTTTGTTGAATGTGTTTGATGATAGAGTGGCAGATATAGGGTGTTTTGGTCGAGGTGGTGCGCAAAGTGAGAGGGTTGGGGAAAATGATTTGGTAAACAGAGAAGAGGTAATGAAAGCTTTGCGGAAGATGAAAGCCGGCAAGGCAGCAGGTTTGGATGGTATTGCAGTGGAATTTATTAAAAAAGGGGGTGACTGTATTGTTGACTGGTTGGTAAGGTTATTTAATGTATGTATGACTCATGGTGAGGTGCCTGGGGATTGGCGGAATTCGTGCATAGTGCCATTGTACAAAGGCAAAGGGGATAAGAGTGAGTGCTCAAATTACAGAGGTATAAGTTTGTTGAGTATTCCTGGTAAATCATATGGGAGGGTATTGATTGAGAGGGTGAAGGCATGTACAGAGCATCAGATTGGGGAAGAGCAGTGTGGTTTCAGAAGTGGTAGAGGATGTGTGGATCAGGTGTTTGCTTTGAAGAGTGTATGTGAGAAATACTTAGAAAAGCAAATGGATTTGTATGTAGCATTTATGGATCTGGAGAAGGCATATGATAGAGTTGATAGAGATGCTCTGTGGAAGGTATTAAGAATATATGGTGTGGGAGGAAAGTTGTTAGAAGCAGTGAAAAGTTTTTATCGAGGATGTAAGGCATGTGTACGTGTAGGAAGAAAGGAGAGTGACTGGTTCTCGGTGAATGTAGGTTTGCGGCAGGGGTGTGTGATGTCTCCATGGTTGTTTAATTTGTTTATGGATGGGGTTGTTAGGGAGGTAAATGCAAGAGTTTTGGAAAGAGGGGCAAGTATGAAGTCTGTTGGGGATGAGAGAGCTTGGGAAGTGAGTCAGTTGTTGTTCGCTGATGATACAGCGCTGGTGGCTGATTCATGTGAGAAACTGCAGAAGCTGGTGACTGAGTTTGGTAAAGTGTGTGGAAGAAGAAAGTTAAGAGTAAATGTGAATAAGAGCAAGGTTATTAGGTACAGTAGGGTTGAGGGTCAAGTCAATTGGGAGGTGAGTTTGAATGGAGAAAAACTGGAGGAAGTGAAGTGTTTTAGATATCTGGGAGTGGATCTGGCAGCGGATGGAACCATGGAAGCGGAAGTGGATCATAGGGTGGGGGAGGGGGCGAAAATTCTGGGAGCTTTGAAGAATGTGTGGAAGTCGAGAACATTATCTCGGAAAGCAAAAATGGGTATGTTTGAAGGAATAGTGGTTCCAACAATGTTGTATGGTTGCGAGGCGTGGGCTATGGATAGAGTTGTGCGCAGGAGGATGGATGTGCTGGAAATGAGATGTTTGAGGACAATGTGTGGTGTGAGGTGGTTTGATCGAGTGAGTAACGTAAGGGTAAGAGAGATGTGTGGAAATAAAAAGAGCGTGGTTGAGAGAGCAGAAGAGGGTGTTTTGAAGTGGTTTGGGCACATGGAAAGAATGAGTGAGGAAAGATTGACCAAGAGGATATATGTGTCGGAGGTGGAGGGAACGAGGAGAAGAGGGAGACCAAATTGGAGGTGGAAAGATGGAGTGAAAAAGATTTTGTGTGATCGGGGCCTGAACATGCAGGAGGGTGAAAGGAGGGCAAGGTATAGAGTGAATTGGAACGATGTGGTATACCGGGGTTGACGTGCTGTCAGTGGATTGAATCAAGGCATGTGAAGCGTCTGGGGTAAACCATGGAAAGCTGTGTAGGTATGTATATTTGCGTGTGTGGACGTATGTATATACATGTGTATGGGGGGGGGGGGGGGGGCCATTTCTTTCGTCTGTTTCCTTGCGCTACCTCGCAAACGCGGGAGACAGCGACAAAGTATAATGAATAATAAATAATATATATATATATATATATATATATATATATATATATATATATATATATATATATATATATATATATATATCACTCACTCACTCAATCAGTGATTGGGGCCTAAACATGCAGGAGGATGAAAGGCGTGCAAGGAATAGAGTGAATTAGAACGATGTGGTATACCGGGGTCGACGTGCTGTCAGTGGATTGAATCAGGGCATGTGAAGCGTTTGGGGTAAACCATGGAAAGTTTTGTGGGGCCTGCATGTGGGATGGGAGCTGTGGTTTCAGTGCATTATACATGATAGCCAGAGACTGAGTGTGAGAGAATGTGGCCTTTGCTGTCTTTTCCTGGCCCTACCTCGCGCACATGCGGGGGGAGAGGGTTTTCATTTCATGCGTGGCGGGATGGTGACGGGAATGAATAAGGGCAGACAATATAAATTACGTACATGCATATATATGTATATGTCTGTGTGTGTATATATATATATATATATATATATATATATATATATATATATATATATATATATATATATATATATGTATACGTTGAGATGTATAGGTATATATATGTTTATGTAGGTGTGTTGGGCCATTCTTTCGTCTGTTTCCTTGCGCTACCTCACTAACGCGGGAGACAGCGACAAATTATAATAGATAAAATAAAATACATATATGTATGTGTATATATATATATATATATATATATATATATATATATATATATATTATCATTATTATTTCTAGTAATGATTATAGGCCCCCTGCCAGACGAGACATGAAGACCTTGCCTAATCGGAAATTAAAGTTGCGTGTTATGGCCTCAAGAGGGAATGGTCTTCGTGATTTCCACTGGGCGGGTGCGTTGCTGACTCCCCGCACGCGAGGGAGGTCAGACTGGTCTTGATTGGCCCAAAGGTATTGAATCCAGCTCCAGGTCGTCCACCCTTAGATGCATGAGCTGTTTTCCCTTCAGTCCACCACCTTTTATGAGAGATGCCTCCGGTTCGACGATGTTATTTATAAGTTTTGATTTATGTATTTAGCTATCTATGATTACCCCGGGTCCAGTTTATATCATAGAGTGCTGGTGTGACCCAGTGCATCTTTTTGAAGGCTCTTACAGCCCAAGTCTGCGCTGCTTCCAGTACCAGTGAAATATAGGCTCCTTTGGAGTGAGGAGTTGCTTGAGGAGACTGGATTCCCCAGTGACACACAGCCTTGCCAAATTGACTTTCCACTCGCAGCGTAACTTCGACGAAGCGGTGACCGTAAACAGTCATTACTTAAAATGTATCTATTTATTTTTTTCTGTTTTAGCCTTTTCACACATGTGGAAGAAAGATGAATAATGAGCCGCATATATTCGTATCAGAGCTGACGAAAAGGCAAATGTGCACATCGTAAAAAAAGCTGAGAGAACTCATGATAGAAATGCAGATCTCAGTTGGGACGCGTCTGACCGAAAACGCCGATTACAACGCACATGAGATGTCTTACAGGCCGGGCTTGGGAACTCATTGTCTGAATGTCAGGCAAGGGCTGCTTTATGCCCAGTTAGCAATGCACACACACACACACACACACACACACACACACACACACACACACACACACACACACACACATATATATATATATATATATATATATATATATATATATATATATATATATATATATATATATATATATATATTATATTTTTTTTATTATACTTTGTCGCTGTCTCCCGCGTTTGCGAGGTAGCGCAAGGAAACAGACGAAAGAAATGGCCCAACCCCAACCCCCCATACACATGTATATACATACGTCCACACACGCAAATATACATACCTACACAGCTTTCCATGGTTTACCCCAGACGCTTCACATGCCCTGCTTCAATCCACTGACAGCACGTCAACCCCGGTATACCACATCGCTCCAATTCACTCTATTCCTTGCCCTCCTTTCACCCTCCTGCATGTTCAGGCCCCGATCACACAAAATCTTTTTCACTCCATCTTTCCACCTCCAATTTGGTCTCCCTCTTCTCCTCGTTCCCTCCACCTCCGACACATATATCCTCTTGGTCAATCTTTCCTCACTCATTCTCTCCATGTGCCCAAACCATTTCAAAACACCCTCTTCTGCTCTCTCAACCACGCTCTTTTTATTTCCACACATCTCTCTTACCCTTACGTTACTTACTCGATCAAACCACCTCACACCACACATTGTCCTCAAACATCTCATTTCCAGCACATCCATCCTCCTGCGCACAACTCTATCCATAGCCCACGCCTCGCAACCATACAGCATTGTTGGAACCACTATTCCTTCAAACATACCCATTTTTGCTTTCCGAGATAATGTTCTCGACTTCCACACATTTTTCAAGGCTCCCAAAATTTTCGCCCCCTCCCCCACCCTATGATCCACTTCCGCTTCCATGGTTCCATCCGCTGACAGATCCACTCCCAGATATCTAAAACACTTCACTTCCTCCAGTTTTTCTCCATTCAAACTCACCTCCCAATTGACTTGACCCTCAACCCTACTGTACCTAATAACCTTGCTCTTATTCACATTTACTCTTAACTTTCTTCTTCCACACACTTTACAAAACTCAGTCACCAGCTTCTGCAGTTTCTCACATGAATCAGCCACCAGCGCTGTATCATCAGCGACCAACAACTGACTCACTTCCCAAGCTCTCTCATCCCCCACAGACTTCATACTTGCCCCTCTTTCCAGGACTCTTGCATTTACCTCCCTAACAACCCCATCCATAAACAAATTAAACAACCATGGAGACATCACACACCCCTGCCGCAAACCTACATTCACTGAGAACCAATCACTTTCCTCTCTTCCTACACGTACACATGCCTTACATCCTCGATAAAAACTTTTCACTGCTTCTAACAACTTGCCTCCCACACCATATATTCTTAATACCTTCCACAGAGCATCTCTATCAACTCTATCATATGCCTTCTCCAGATCCATAAATGCTACATACAAATCCATTTGCTTTTCTAAGTATTTCTCACATACATTCTTCAAAGCAAACACCTGATCCACACATCCTCTACCACTTCTGAAACCGCACTGCTCTTCCCCAATCTGATGCTCTGTACATGCCTTCACCCTCTCAATCAATACCCTCCCATATAATTTACCAGGAATACTCAACAAACTTATACCTCTGTAATTTGAGCACTCACTCTTATATATATATATATATATATATATATATATATATATATATATATATATATATAGGGGAGAAAGAATACTTCCCACGCATTCCTCACGTGTCGTAGAAGGCGACTAAAGGGGACCGGAGCGGGGGGGCCAGAAACCCTCCCCTCCTTGTATTTTAACTTTCTAAAAGAGGAAACAGAAGAAGGAGTCACGCGGGGAGTGCTCATCCTCCTCGAAGCCTCAGATTGGGGTGTCTAAATGTGTGTGGATGCAACCAAGATGAGAAAAAAGAAGAGATAGGTGGTATGTTTGAGGAAAGGAACCTGGATGTTTTGGCTCTGAGTGAAACGAAGCTCAAAGGTAAAGGTGAAGAGTGGTTTGGGAATGTCTTGGGAGTAAAGTCAGGGGTTAGTGAGAGGACAAGAGCAAGGGAAGGAGTATCACTACTACTGAAACAGGAGTTCTGGGAGTATGTGATACAGTGTAAGAAATTAAACTCTAGATTGGTATGGATAAAACTGAAAGTGGATGGAAAGAGATGGGTGATTATTGGTGCATATGCACCTGGGCATGAGAAGAAAAATCATGAGAGGCAAGTGTTTTGGGAGCAGCTGAATGAGTGTGTTAGTAGTTTTGATGCACGAGACCGGGTTATAGTGATGGGTGATTTGAATGCAAAGGTGAGTAATGTGACAGTTGAGGGAATAATTGGTGTCCATGGAGTGTTCAGTGTTGTAAATGGAAATGGTAAAGAGCTTGTAGATTTATGTGCTGAAAAAGGACTGGTGATTGGGAATACCTTGTTTAAAAAGAGAGATATACATAAGTATACGTATGTAAGTAGAAGAGATGGCCAGAGAGCGTTATTGGATTACGTGTTAATTGATAGGCGCGCGAAAGAGAGACTTTTGGATGTTAATGTGCTGAGAGGTGCAACTGGAGGGATGTCTGATCATTATTCTTGTGGAGGCGAAGGTGAAGATTTGTAGAGTTTTTCAGAAAAGAAGAAAGAATGTTGGGGTGGAAAGAGTAGTGAGAATAAGTGAGCTTGGGAAGGAGACTTGTGTGAGGAAGTACCAGGAGAGACTGAGTGCAGAATGGAAAAAGATGAGAACTAAGGACGTCAGGGGAGTGGGGGAGGAATGGGATGTATTTAGGGAAGCAGTGATGGCTTGCGCAAAAGATGCTTGTGGCATGAGAAGCGTGGGAGGTGGGCAGATTAGAAGGGGTAGTGAGTGGTGGGATGAAGAAGTAAGATTATTAGTCAAAGAGAAGAGAGAGGCATTTGGACCATTTTTGCAAGGAAATAATGCAAATGAGTGGGAGATGTATAAAAGAAAGAGGCAGGAGGTCAAGAGAAAGGTGCAAGAGGTGAAAAAGAGGGCAAATAAGAGTTGGGGTGAGAGAGTATCATTAACTTTAGGGAGAATAAAAAGATGGTTTGGAAGGAGGTAAATAAAGTGCGTAAGACAAGGGAACAAATGGGAACTTCAATGAAAGGGGCAAATGGGGAGGTGATAACAGGTAGTGGTGATGTGTGGAGATGGAGTGAGTATTTTGAAGATTTGTTGAATGTGTTTGATGATATAATGGCAGATGTAGGGCGTTTTGGTCGAGGTGGTGTGCAAAGTGAGAGGGTTAGGAAAGATGATTTGAAAAACAGAGAAGAGGTAGTTAAAGCTTTGAGGAAGATGAAAGCCTGAAAGGCAGCAGGTTTGGATGGTATTGCAATGTAATCTATATAAAAAAATAGGGGGTGACTATATTGTTGACTGGTTGGTAAGGTTATTTAATGTATGTATGTCTCATGGTGAGGTGCCTGAGAATTGGCGGAATGCTTCCATAGTGCCATTGTACAAAGGCAAAGGGGATAAAAGTGAGTGCTCAAATTACAGAGGTATAAGTTTGTTAAGTATTCCTGGGAAATTACATGGGAGAGTATTGGATGAGAGGGTGAAGGCATGTACAGAGCATCAGATTGGGGAAGAGCAGTGTGGTTTCAGAAGTGGTAGAGGATGTGTGGATCAGGTGTTTGCTTTGAAGAATGTTTGTGAGAAATACTTAGAAAAGCAAATGGATTTGTATGTAGCATTTATGGATCTGGAGAAGGCATATGATAGAGTTGATAGAGATGCTCTGTGGAAGGTATTAAGAATATATGGTGTGGGAGGCAAGTTGTTAGAAGCAGTGAAAAGAGAGGAAAGTGATTGGTTCTCAGTGAATGTAAGTTTGCGGCAGGGGTGTGTAATGTCTCCATGGTTGTTTAATTTGTTTATAGATGAGGTTGTTAGGGAAGTGAATGCAAGAGTTCTGGAAAGAGGGGCAAGTATGCAGTCTATTGTGGATAAGAGACCTTGGGAAGTGAGTCAGTTGTTGTTCGCTGATGATACAGCGCTGGTGGCTGATTCGTGTGAGAAACTGCAGAAGCTGGTGACTGAGTTTGATAAAGTGTGTGAAAGAAGAAAGCTGAGAGTAAATGTGAATAAGAGCAAGGTTATTAGGTACAGTAGGGTTGAGGGACAAGTCAACTGGGAGGTAAGTTGGAATGGAGAAAAACTGGAGGAAGTGAAGTGTTATAGATATCTGGGAGTGGATTTGGCAGCGGATGGAACCATGGAAGCAGAAGTGAATCATAGGGTGGGGGAGGGAGCGAAAGCTCTGGGAGCGTTGAAAAATGTGTGGAAGTCGAGAACATTATCTCGGAAAGCAAAAATGGGTATGTTTGAAGGAATAGTTGTTCCAACAATGTTATATGGTTGCGAAGCGTGGGCTATGGATAGAGTTGTGCGGAGGAGGGTGGATGTGCTGGAAATGAGATGGTCGAGGACAATATGTGGTGTGAGATGGTTTGATCGAGTAAGTAATAATAGGGTAAGAGAGATGTGTGGTAATAAAAAGAGTGTGGTTGAGAGAGCAGAAGAGGGAGTTTTGAAGTGGTTTGGGCACATGGAGAGAATGAGTGAGGAAAGATTGACCAAGAGGATATATGTGTCAGTTGTGGAGGGAACGAGGAGAAGTGGGAGACCAAATTGGAGGTGGAAAGATGGAGTGAAAAAGATTTTGAGTGATCGGGGCCTAAACATGCAGGAGGGTGAAAGGCGTGCAAGGAATAGAGTAAATTGGAACGATGTGGTATACCGGGGTCGACGTGCTGTCAATGGATTGAAGCAGGGCATGTGAGGCGTCTGGGGTAAACCATGGAAAGTTTTATGGAGCCTGGATGTGGAAAGGGAGCTGTGGTTTCGGTGCATTATTACATGACAGGTAGAGACTGAGTGTGAACGAATGGGGCCTTTGTTGATTTTTCCTAGCACTACCTCGCGCACATGCGGGGGGTGAGGGTTGTTATATCATGTGTGGCGGGGTGGCGATGGGAATGAATAAGGGCAGACAGTATGAATTATATATATGTGTATATATGTATATGTCGGTGTGTGTGTATATATGTATACGTTGAGATGTATAGGTATATTTATGTGCGTGTGCGGACGTGTATGTATATACATGTGTATGTGGGTGGGTTGGGCCATTTCTTTCGTCTGTTTCCTTGCGCTACCTCGCTAATGCGGGGGACAGCGACAAATCAAATATAATATATATATATATATATATATATATATATACAATCAGGAAATTATTTGCGTAGCATGAGCGCTTCCATGAAATATATTTTACTCCCCCCGGCAGGACTCGAATCGTTGCCATGAGAGTGGGAGACGGAGAGGTTACCATTGAGCTACCAAGAGCTACAGAACTGGTCCAACCCATCGTAATGGAATACCCGTTCGCCCTTATATAGGATAAGCAGGTCCCGGGGCGGGAGCCACTGCTAACACCCAGAAACCAAATGCGTTTTACCAAACATCTGGTGGCTAAGTGATAGAGCTCCCAGCTCCAAATTTTGTGAAACCGCTTCTGGTGCAACTTGTGAAGATTGAAGGATGGAGTGAAAGAGATTTTAAGTTACTGTGGCCCGAACATGCTAGAGAGTGCGAGGTGTGAATGGGATGGAAAGAATTGGAGGATGTGGTATATAGGGGACGACGGACTGTCGAAAGACTGAACTTGAGTATATAAATCCATCAGGGAAAACCAAGGAATGTTCTTTGGTGATTGACTGTGGATGAGGTGCTTTAGTTTCCGTGCATTTTACATAGCAGCTAGAGTGGTTGCGATCACATGCAGCTTTCAGGTTGATCTACAACCGGCAGCAGGGTAAGGCGGGCTCCTCTGAGGCAGGAAGGTTCTCGTCTGTACTGAACTCTTTATCTGCTGGCGATGATAAAGACACGTCCAACGTGACTTTTCGCTCGCTATGTTACTACCGTACTACCGTATGGAGTCTGGAAATATATATATATATATATATATATATATATATATATATATATATATATATATATATATATATATATATACATATATATATTTTCAAACTATTCGCCATTTCCCGCATTAGCGAGGTAGCGTTAAGAACAGAGGACTGGGCCTTTGGGGGAATATCCTCACCTGGCCCCCTTCTCTGTTCCTTCTTTTGGAAAAATAAAAAAAAATAGAGAGGGGAGGATTTCCAGCCCCCCGCTCCCTCCCCTTTTAGTCGCCTTCTACGACACGCAGGGAATACGTGGGAAGTATTCGTTCCCCCCTATCCCCAGGGATATATATATATATATATATATATATATATATATATATATATATATATATATATATATATATATATATATATATGGCATGTGTATGGGAAAATAACGCGAAAAAACCTTCAAAGCGTAGTTCGAAATCATGTACCTCGCAACTTTCTCTTTGAAAGGGGTTCGCCCAGCATGACCCAAACACTCCCTGGCTTTTACTATGACCCGGTTACTGGGTCAGGGGAGGGCAGGGGAGTCTGGCCTTGAGACTACAAGGTCACCAAACACTGGCTGGTCACCAGCGCCTAACAGCAAGGATAGTTCCTACGCACTACCAATAGATATTTGATAGAGATACTTTACGATATCATTTACTTTAGCATCGTCGGAGTACAACGATGTCGTGGAATTTGAATCCATCTTTACGCAGGAACCGCTGAAGAAGGGCATGTAGGTTTAGGTATATATATATATATATATATATATATATATATATATATGTGTGTGTGTGTGTGTGTGTGTATCATACAAACCCCCAACAGCCAGGATCGAACCCGGGTCCCCTGCGTAGCAAGCGGTAGCATTACTGCTAGGCTATGATCACCCCTAAAAGGGTCATAACTGTTCGAATACTATGTAACAGAGTACCCCTCGTCTCACGTTGGTGGGCAATAGGGTCTCCACTGGTTATTTCTCATAGGCTGTTTTAGGTTTGTATGTTATATGGAAGTGCGCGTTCATATACACTATATATATATATATATATATATATATATATATATATATATATATATATATATATATATATATATATATATATATATATATATATATGAAAGCCGGCAAGGCAGCAGGTTTGGATGGTATTGCAGTGGAATTTATTAAAAAAGGGGGTGACTGTATTGTTGACTGGTTGGTAAGGTTATTTAATGTATGTATGACTCATGGTGAGGTGCCTGAGGATTGGCGGAATGCGTGCATAGTGCCATTGTACAAAGGCAAAGGGGATAAGAGTGAGTGCTCAAATTACAGAGGTATAAGTTTGTTGAGTATTCCTGGTAAATTATATGGGAGGGTATTGATTGAGAGGGTGAAGGCATGTACAGAGCATCAGATTGGGGAAGAGCAGTGCGGTTTCAGAAGTGGTAGAGGATGTGTAGATCAGGTGTTTGCTTTGAAGAATGTATGTGAGAAATACTTAGAAAAGCAAATGGATTTGTATGTAGCATTTATGGATCTGGAGAAGGCATATGATAGAGTTGATAGAGATGCTCTCTGGAAGGTATTAAGAATATATGGTGTGGGAGGAAAGTTGTTAGAAGCAGTGAAAAGTTTTTATCGAGGATGTAAGGCATGTGTACGTGTAGGAAGAGAGGAAAGTGATTGGTTCTCAGTGAATGTAGGATTGCGGCAGGGGTGTGTGATGTCTCCATGGTTGTTTAATTTGTTTATGGATGGGGTTGTTAGGGAGGTAAATGCAAGAGTTTTGGAAAGAGGGGCAAGTATGAAGTCTGTTGGGGATGAGAGAGCTTGGGAAGTGAGTCAGTTGTTGTTCGCCGATGATACAGCGCTGGTGGCTGATTCATGTGAGAAACTGCAGAAGCTGGTGACTGAGTTTGGTAAAGTGTGTGGAAGAAGAAAGTTAAGAGTAAATGTGAATAAGAGCAAGGTTATTAGGTACAGTAGGGTTGAGGGTCAAGTCAATTGGGAGGTGAGTTTGAATGGAGAAAAACTGGAGGAAGTGAAGTGTTTTAGATATCTGGGAGTGGATCTGGCAGCGGATGGAACCATGGAAGCGGAAGTGGATCATAGGGTGGGGGAGGGGGCGAAAATTCTGGGGGCCTTGAAGAATGTGTGGAAGTCGAGAACATTATCTCGGAAAGCAAAAATGGGTATGTTTGAAGGAATAGTGGTTCCAACAATGTTGTATGGTTGCGAGGCGTGGGCTATGGATAGAGTTGTGCGCAGGAGGATGGATGTGCTGGAAATGAGATGTTTGAGGACAATGCGTGGTGTGAGGTGGTTTGATCGAGTGAGTAACGTAAGGGTAAGAGAAATAAAAAGAGCGTGGTTGAGAGAGCAGAAGAGGGTGTTTTGAAATGGTTTGGGCACATGGAGAGAATGAGTGAGGAAAGATTGACCAAGAGGATATATGTGTCGGAGGTGGAGGGAACGAGGAGAAGTGGGAGATCAAATTGGAGGTGGAAAGATGGAGTGAAAAAGATTTTGTGTGATCGGGGCCTGAACATGCAGGAGGGTGAAAGGAGGGCAAGGTATAGAGTGAATTGGATCGATGTGGTATACCGGGGTTGACGTGCTGTCAGTGGATTGAATCAGGGCATGTGAAGCGTCTGGGGTAAACCATGGAAAGCTGTGTAGGTATGTATATTTGCGTGTGTGGACGTATGTATATACATGTGTATGGGGGTGGGTTGGGCCATTTCTTTCGTCTGTTTCCTTGCGCTACCTCGCAAACGCGGGAGACAGCGGAAAAAAAAAAAAAAAAAATATATATATATATATATATATATATATATATATATATATATATATATATATATATTGCAAATGAAGCGCACACTTTCATATAACACACTAGTGCCCTCCAACAGCAGAAGGATTCGAACCCAGTACCATTTGTGTGGTAACTGGGTACACAAACCACTCGGCTAAGCTGCCCATAATAGGAAAATGACAATTCGATTATCCAGCCCTGAGCTATAGAGGCAGCTGTGTGATAGGAACTGTGTGATGCTGACTGCAGATAGTGTATAAAGTAATTGGATATATCCATCGGGCCCTTATAGAGAGAGTAGGTATTATTCTTTGTTTAGAGAAGTGTTTAAGTCCGCGTTATATAAAAGAGTGTGTGTGTTTCCGGGTACGAAGATCGACCTCTGTGATTATGTTATCATTTCTTTGAAAAATTGTGGCTGGACGGGAAAATTACTGAGGAGGTAATGAACTTAATTATCCAAGTGACGTTCTTCAAAGTCACCCTTGATCATTCCTGCCCAACAAAATGTGCACAATACACAACCCGCGTTGTGTATTGTGCAGCAGCTGTGGTAACCATGGTAAGGTCTGTGGGTCTGGGTGTATATAGGTGGCTGTGGTTTCGGTGCTTTACCAACGACAGCTAGAGAGTGGATGCGTCGAATGTGGCTTTTGCTTCGTCTGTTCCTGACGCTACATATAGTATGTGCAATTATCTATCTGTACTCTACAGGGAAGAAGTTTTACACTCGTATGTCCTCATCTCTTCAATATTCTGTACCATCATACAACTTGTTTTATATCTACATGCTTACAGCATTAACCAGTTTTTCAGTCACCATTCATCCACGAGTCTCATAAGAGGACTTCCTCCACATTTCTTTTTTTTAACAAGAATTTTGCTTGATATCATGTCACTTCCTTTGATTGTCTTATCCCTCCATCTCTCGATGAACTGTTCACCGTCCACGTGATCGATCTCTTTTAAAACCTTCAAGATTGTGATTAGGTCACTCTTAGCTCTTCTCTCTTCTGAAATGGAATAATTTAGATTCTCTCGCCTCTCCCTGTAAGTCAGCTCTTCTAATTCATTTTGTTGTGTTCCCTGGATCTTTTCTATGAGTTCTTTGTGCTACTTTAGGTGCAGTAACCAAGCTTGACCGCAGGTATTAGGTGATTAGCTTGCTGATTATTTACATGAATGCTATTCTAATATTTACTTGAAGACAATTGGTCTCCCTAACTATTCTCCTAAGGGGGAGAACTCTGATGACAGGTTAAGAAATTTGTCAACTTCCAAATCTTTCTCTCACGGAAATTCCTGCAGCTTGCTTCCTGCTGATTGTAATCACATCGAAGCCTTCTTTCACAGTGAGCAGTCCTTATTACTTTTCAGCTAATGGGGTTTAACCTCATCAACAATGCGTCAAACAAACTTTGGAGTTTGTCAAGGCCCCCGTCTAAGTTGATGCAGTCCATCACGCTTCTCATTTCATGGCCTAAACACACTCTGGAAACATATTCAGACAGACGTCCAGTGCCATCAGACAAATCACTGACACAAGTCAACAGGAATAATGGTCCCAAAACATCCTTTATGCCCTCCTACCAAATGGTATATCATCCTCTGTCCATCAAAGGATTTTTGCATCTTATTTTTGCCTGGTGATCCACATTCTTAATCAACCTCCCATGCCATCACGGGTCAAATGTGGTTCAGATACAATCAGTTTGCGACAGAACTCACTCGTAGAAAGCTAAGAGAGTTGTAACACTTGACCTCCTTTCTCTAAAACTGTTTTCTCTCACTTAGGTGATTTCTACTCATAGCAGAGGACAAAATAACCAACAGGAAGACAGTTTGGAGGATTAGAGCAGTCTCCCTTCTTTGAGATGGGATGTTCCACTACAAGTGCACTTGCAGAAGGAAAAGTATTGGCATTTAAAAGAAATAAAGCGGGATATACAAGCAAGCACAGACGCATGTTGAGAAGCGCATGCTTTCACCACAAGAGGACTGATGCCATCAGGTCCATAAGCATTGCTTTGGTGCGTGGATACGAGAGCGTATTTTCAGGGCAAGTACTATCGTAAACTGTAAACATAGCCAAACGTAGCAGGTACGTTAATGATTAGCAATTTTTAGACGATGGCCTTGAAAAATGACTATTGATTCAGTACCACAAATAAGGGAAAAAAAATAACCATAATTATCGAGAAAAGACCTGACAAACTTTTCATCATATTAAAAAGATATCATCAATTTAGGCCTAACATGACTCGTTATATAGGCCTCTTTCCTTACCCCTTTAAAATCAACATGAAAGAGTGTACCTCATTAAGGATATGTCCATAAGAAAAAAATCCCATATGTATTCCCTGATGGAAGGGAGGCTAATGGCTCCTTGAATGGTTTTATTCTGAAAACCCCTTGGGGTCCTTTCCAGCTGGTATTTATAGAACGGAACAATTATGAAAAAAAAAGAATATAATTCTTATGAACCATAAAATGGTGCCATACAGCTTCACTCAAGACTTTTATATCGTATAGAATTTCCAGTCCAAAAGGGTTACAGGCGCAGTCGACTGCTGAGCTGAAAGGAGAAATCCCTGATATATGGTTGTAGTCGAGTTTGTTTACTTTGCCGAAACAAGTACTACAACACAACACGAACTTGTCTATAACCACCTCAAGTTACCCAGCTCCCACCTCCTCTGTCATAGAGGTCAAAGGCAAATCACACAGAGTAAAAGGATGTCAGGATCTATCAACCAATTACGAGGTACCTCAATAAGAGGCGTGTCTTCTCTTTCACCCTTTTAGACACCTGTTTATGAGATTTTCTCTCATGTATTTTGCCGCTCCTTTGCATTTTCTATACTCCAATCTTATACATTTTCCTTGGATATTTTTTAAGTATGTACACATGTACATATTGATACTTAGGAATGGATGAAGGCAGCAAGTATGAATATGTACATGTGTATATCATGTATGTGTCTGTGTATGTATACGTTGAAATGTATAGGTATGTATATGTGCGTGTGTGGGCGTTTATGTATATACAGGTGTAGGTGGGTGGGTTGGGCCATTCGTCTGTTTCCTTGCGCTACCTCGCTAACGCGGAAGACAGCGACAAAGTATAATAAAAAAGTAATAATTTTCTAAGTAATTTTTGTTTTTATCAGTTACTACGAAAACATGTTTCGTTTCACTTCATTTCTACCGTACCTACCCAAAGTTATCCAGTCGTCACCCATGTATGTATATATATAGCACGGGTACTCTATTGCAATCAGCTAGACCAGTTCTTTAGCTCTTGGTGTCCAATTAGTAACGTTTCCGTTGTCTCAGTCTCTGGCAACGAATCAAGTCTTACATGGCGGAAGTCAGATATGTTTTATGGATGTGCGTGTGTCATGAACACAGTAACCCCAAACCATTTAGACAAGACTCCTGCAACATGCGTCCTTCGTTCCCTTCCACTTCGGAGTCTCCTTTTCATTTCCCCCTGAAGATTCGTCTTCTTTACCAGCTTCCTAAATGGTACAGTGACGAATAATGTATTCCAGTCCAGACATACACAGTCCATCTAACTTTTTCAGAGGTTGTTACGCATGACCTCATTCCCCTGAGATGAGTCTCCCAAAGGCAGTTTCTGCTTTGCAAGTCGTCATCCAATTGCTTTTTGATTACCCTTTCCAGTACTTCACAAACCACACTCGTTACCGAGACAAGTCTCTAGTTCAGAGCAACTTCTTTTAGTCCCTTTTCCTCAAGGTGAGTGCGAAGTTTGCCCCACTCCACTCCCTTGGCACTTCCTCTCCTTCGCGGACAACTTGAGACACATCTTAAGCAGCCTTTCAAGTGTAGCTGTACACTTCTTCACCACGTATGGAGAAAATTGATAAAGGACCTTGAGCTTTATGTAGGTCAAAGCTCTTTAGTCACATGCTTATGTCTTTTCTGGAAATTTTGGTGATTTCCAAGACCTCTTTCCTTTTTCATTACCGAAGATGAAAATTGCTATTTTTGTTTTACTGGGAGAGAGTTTTATACTCGTGTCGCCCCGTTTCTTAATTTTGTACATATGTGCTATGTCTTTACTCCTACACACACACACACACACACACACACACACACACACACAACAGCAGAAGCTGACTTTGCGCAAGTACAGCTTCTAAGTGACAATTTGTTGTTAAATATGTACATACAACATCACGACACTTTACAACCTATGATCCCAACTGGTGGACGTGGCCAGCTCCTGGGTGCTGGAGAAGCCTCATATAGACAGAAGGGATTTCTGGGCCAAGAAAAAAGAAAGTAATGTGTAACTTAGGAAAATTAAGTCATACTGAAAACATTGCCTGTCATTTCCTGGAAAGGGAAAAAAAATCATGAGAGGAAATTAAACCAACGAAATTATTTCTGTGGCTGGAGGGTGTTCGGTCCCAGCTGAGCTGGAGGCTATGTGACGTTGGAGCTAGACTACTGTGTGCTGCCCACACCACCAGACACGGCTTCCCTCACTGACTGTGGCGAACGGTGGCGTAACATTGGGTAGTCTTCTGTCACCACTTGATGAATAATTAGAGATCTTATTAAGACTGACCCACTTGCACGAGTCGGGTGAGTGGAAACAGTGGCATTAAATGCTTTAATAGAATTGAGAGGATCATAATTAGGTAACCATCATCGGACAGTTGTTATATGAGTAGTTATTACATTTGTCAATATATTCTATAGCAAATACATCATTAGCGTTGTTGTTTGTCGTGGAAATAAACGTAAGAGTAGCAGTAGTTCATTCTCATATCATTATTTATGAGATTAGGTGAAGGTTATAGCATACTCATGAACCAAATCCAGTCACATGTCGAATATGACACAACAGCCTAAGGCAGGTACCCGGTGTGTGTATGTGTGTGTGTGTGTGTGTCTGTGTGTCCTTTAGCAGTAGAGCGAGTGTGTGTGTGTGTGAGTGTGTGTTCTTCGTCAGTTGATGGACTATATGCATGTGTGTGTGTGTGTGTGTGTGTGTGTGTGTCGTTCGCTACTACGGGGAGCCACCATTTTAAGGTTTTGTGGCAAACGTACACGATTTATAGAAAGCTGGAGAACCCGAGGAAATGGAATCATTTACGAGCCCCACCATATCTCTGAAGGAGGCGAGCCCTCTTAGTTAATATCTTTTTCCTTTCAGCTGCTTAACTTCTGTTTTTTCAATTGGCTTTTAACATGTGATCTTAGTTAATCACTTAACATGCCTTAGCTTATTTGGCTGTTACTATGTGATCCTGAGAAATAGGTTAACATGTGTGTTTTTGAATTATTTCTTGATATGTGATTCTGAGAAATAGATTAACAATTGTTTTAATATGTAATCTTGGGAAATAGGATGTTTTGAAACTGGTTCTTAGCATGTGATCCTAAGCAGCTGGGTAAGAGGGGTCTTCTTAATATGTTTTCATTTAGTGATCCTAAGTTAAGAGGTGTTCTCTTAATTGGGGTTAACATCTTATACTTGATAGCTGGTTAACATATGTTTTCTTAATTAGTTGTTTAACATGTATCGCTTCAGGAGCTGATGAAAAACACTTTTTTGGTTGTGTGCTACTATGTGATTTTGGATGAGGATGTTAAAATGTATTCCTCATTAGGCTGTTAATATATGTTTGAGCAATTGGTTGTTGGTTCATTATTTCAACTTAGTTGTTTAGATGTGTTTTTCAGTTTATGATACTTTGTTCTTCTATGGCTGACGCATCCTTCAGACACTTCTTAACAGCTGTTAGTTTGTTCGATATTTGTATGTGATAATTCAGATAGTCCTAAGACTGATCCCTGTGACACACCACTTATTACGTCTAACCATTTTGAGGCTTCACTACTGAATGCTACTCTTTCTTTATGGCCAATCAACGAATTTCCCAACAACTGAAGTGGTTATAAAGGCTGTTGTTAACATTCACTCATTAGGTAACCATCATGTAGCCATCAGTGTCTTCAGTATGACAATCGTATATGAACATTTAGAGGAGCCTTTAAGGACCTCTGTGGTGTAGTGGTCAGCGTTGCTGGTCGTGGCGCAATCACGGGCCGCTCGGGGTCGAGCTCGTAGGTTTGGATAATGTTTGCAGCAGCTGGTCCACTGTCAATCCAGCAGTTCATACTCATCTAGGAGTTCGTCGATGAACTGGGTACCTAACTTAGGCTAGGATATATAATTGGAGCGATGTGGTATACCGGGGTTGACGTGCTGTCAGTGGATTGAATCAAGGCATGTGTATGGGGGTGGGTTGGGCCATTTCTTTCGTCTGTTTCCTTGCGCTACCTAGCAAACGCGGGAGACAGCGACAAAGCAAAAAAAAAAAAAAAAAAAAAATATATATATATATATATATATATATATATATATATATATATATATATATATATATATATATATATATATATATATAAAACACGATAAGTTCCCAAGTGCACTTTCGTGTAATAATCACATCATCAGGGGAGATACAAGAAAGAAATATGACAGTCAGTTGATGTACAACGAAGAGACGTACTTAGGACGCCATTTGGTAAACAAGTGACTGTCCTAATAGAGGTCAGGTGCGTCCAAGACTGACAGAGTATCATAAACTTATTATGTTGACCAGAAATAGGAATTGTTTACAAATTCTATCGACAATAATGCTAACTGATTTATATATATATATATATATATATATATATATATATATATATATATATATATATATATATATATATATCATGTATTTCATTTTGCTTTGTCGCTGTCTCCCGCGTTAGCGAGGTAGCGCAAGGAAACAGACGAAAGAATAGCCCAGCCCACCCGCATACACATGTCTATACCTACACGTCCACACACACAAATATACATACCTATACATCTCAACGTACACATATATAATATATATACACACAGACACATACATATATGCACATGTACATAATTCATACTGTCTGCCTTTATTCATTTCCATCGCCACCCCGCCACACATGAAATAAGAAAACCCTCGCCCCTCATGTGTGCGAGGTAGCGGTAGAGAAAGACAACAAAGGCTCCATTCGTTCACACTCAGTCTCTAGCTGTCATGTAATAATGCACCAAAACCACAGCTCCCTTTCCACATCCAGGCCCCACAGAACTTTCCATGGTTTAACCCAGACGCTTCACATGCCCTGATTCAATCAATTGACAGCACGTCGACCCCGGTATACCACATCGTTCCCGTTCGCTCTATTCCTTGAACGCCTTTCACCATCCTGTATGTTGAGGCCCCGATCACTCACAATCTTTTCACTCCATCTTTCCACCTCCAATGTGATCTCCCACTTCTCGTTCCCTCCACCTCTGACACATATATCCTCTTGGTCAATCTTTCCTCACTCATTCTCTCCATGTGACCAAACCATTTCAAAACACCCTCTTCTGCTCTCTCAACCACACTCTTCTTATTACCACACATCTCTCTTACCCTATTATCACTTACTCGATCAAACCACCTCACACCACATATTGTCCTAAAGCATCTCATTTCCAGCACATCCACCCTCCTCCGCACAACTCTATCTATAGCCCACGCCTCGCAACTATATAACATTGTTGGAACGACTATTCTTTCAAACATACCCATTTTTGCCTTCCGAGATAATGTTCTCGACTTCCACGCATTCTTCAACGCTCCCAGAATTTTCGCCCCTTCCCCCACCCTATGATTCTCTTCGGCTTCCATGGTTCCATCCGCTGCCAAATCCACTCCCAGATATCTATAACACATCACTTCCTCCAGTTTTTCTCCATTCAAACTTACCTCCCAGTGGACTTGTCTCTCAACCCTACTGTACTTAATAACCTTTCACTTATTCACATTTACTCTCAGCTTTCTTCTTTCACACATTTTACCAAACTCAGTCACCAGCTTCTGCAGTTTCTCACACGAATCAGCCACCAGCGCTGTATCATCAGCGAACAACAACTGACTCACTTCCCAAGCTCTCTCATCCATAATAGACTGCATACTTGCTCCTCTTTCCAAAACTCTTGCATTCACCTCCCTAACAACCCCATCCATAAACAAATTAAACAGCCATGGAGACATCACACACCCCTACCGCAAACCTACATTCACTGAGAACTAATCACTTTCCTCTCTTCCTACACGTACACATGCCTTACATTCTTGATTAAAACTTTTCACTGCTTCTGACAACTTGCCTCCCACACTATATATTCTTAATACCTTCCACAGAGCATCTCTATCAACTCTATCATATGCCTTCTCCAGATCCATAAATGCTAAATACAAATCCATTTACTTTTCTAAGTATTTCTCACAAACATTCTTCAAAGCAAACACCTGATTCACACATCCTCTACCACTTCTGAAACCACGCTGCTCTTCCCCAATCTGATGCTCTGTACATGCCTTAACCCTCTCAATCAATACCCTCCCATATAATTTACCAGGAACACTTACACCTCTGTAATTTGAGCACTCACTTTTATCTCATTTGCCTTTGTACAATGGCACTATGCAAGCATTCCGCCAATTCTCAGGCACCTCACCATGAGTCATACATACATTATCAAATAACCTTACCAACCAGTCAACAATACAGTCACCCCCTTTTTTAATAAATTCCACTGCAATACCATCGAAACCCACTGCCTTGCCGGCTTTCATCTTCCGCAAAGCTTTTACTACCTCTTCTCTGTTTACCGAATCATTCTCCCTAATCCTCTCACTTTGCACAGCATCTCGACCTAAACACCCTACATCCTCCACTCTATCATCAAACACATTCAACAAACCCTCAAAATACTCACTCCATCTCCTTCTCACATCATCACTACTTGTTATCACCTCCCCATTAGCCCCCTTCACTGAAGTTCCCATTGATTCCCTTCTCTTTCGCACTTTATTTACCTCCTTCCAAAACATCTTTTCATTCTCCCTAAAATTTAATGATACTCTCTCGTCCCAACTCTCATTTGCCCTCTTTTTCACCTCTCGCAGCTTTCTCTTGACCTCCTACCTCTTTCTTTTATACATCTCCCACTCATTTGCATTATTTCCCTGCAAAAATCGTCCAAATGCCTCTCTCTTCTCTTTCACTAACAATCTTACTTCTTCATCCCACCACTCACTACCCTTCCTAATCTACCCACCTCCCACGCTTCTCATACCACAAGCATTTTTTGCGCAAGCCACCAATGCTTCCCTAAATACATCCCATTCCTCCCCCACTCCCCTTACCTCCTTTGTTCTCACCTTTTTCCATTCTGTACTCAGTCTCTCCTGGTATTTCCTCACACAAGTCTCCTTCTTAAGCTCACTTACTCTCAACACTCTCTTCACCCCAACATTCTCTCTTCTTTTCTGAAAACCTCTACAAATCTTCACTTTCGCCTCCACAAGATAATGATCAGACATCCCTCCAGTTGCACCTCTCAGCACATTAACATCTGAAAGTCTCTTTTTCGCGCGCCTATCAATTAATACGTAATCCAATAACGCTCTCTGGCCATCTCTCCTACTTACATACGTATACTTATGTATATCTCGCTTTTTAAACCAGGTATTCCCAATCACTAGTCCTTTTTCAGCACATAAATCTACAAGCTCCTCACCATTTCCATTTACAACACTGACCACCCCATGTACACCAATTATTCTCTCAACTGCCACATTACTCACCTTTGCATTTAAATCACCCATCACTATAACCCGGTCACGTGCATCAAAACTACTAACACACTCACTCAGCTGCTCCCAAAACACTTGCCGCTCATGATCTTTCTTCTCATGCCTAGGTGCATATGCATCAATAATCACCCATTTCTCTCCATCCACTTTCACTTTTCCCCATATCAGTCTAGAGTTTACTTTCTTACACTCTATCACATACTCCCACCATTCCTGTTTCAGGAGTAGTGCTACTCCTTCCCTTGCTGTTGGCCTCTCAATAACGGACTTTACTCCCAAGACGTTCCCAAACCACTCTTCCCCTTTACCCTTGAGCTTCGTTTCACTCAGAGCCAAAACATCCAGGTTCCTTTCCTCAAACATACGACCTATCTCTCCTTTTTTCTCATCTTGGTTACATCCACACACATTTAGACACCCCAATCAGAGCCTTCGAGAAGTATGAGCACTCCCCGCGTTTCCAGCGCCCCCGCTCCCGTCCCCTTTAGTCGCCTTCTACGACACGTGAGAAATGCGTAGGAAGTATTTCTCCCCTATCCCCAGGGATATATATATATATATATATATATATATATATATATATATATATATATATATATATATATATATATATATATATATATATATTTTATTTTTTTATTTTTTGTATTTTGTTTTGTCGCTGCCTTGCGCATTTGCGAGGTAGCGCAAGGAAACAGAAGAAAGAAATGGCCCAACCCACCCCCATACACATGTATATAAACACACGTCCACACACGCAAATATACATACCTATACATCTCAATGTACACATATATATACACACACAGACACATACATATATACCCATGCACACAATTCACACTGTCTGCCTTTATTCATTCCCATCGCCACCTCGCCACACATGGAATACCATCCCCTCATGTGTGCGAGGTAGCGCTAGGAAAAGATAACAAAGGCCCCATTCGAACACACTAAGTCTCCAGCTGTCATGCAATAATGCCCGAAACCACAGCTCCCTTTCCACATCCAGGCCCCACACAACTTTCCATGGTTTACCCCAGACGCTTCACATGCCCTGATTCAATCCACTGACAGCACGTCAACTCCGATATACCACATCGATCCAATTCCCTCTATTCCTTGCCCGCCTTTCACCCTCCTGCATGTTCAGGCCCCGATCACTCAAAATCTTTTTCACTCCATCTTTCCCCCTCCAATTTGGTCTCCCACTTCTCCTCGTTCCCTCCACCTCCGACACATATATCCTCTTGGTCAATCTTTCCTCACTCATTCTCTCCATGTGCCCAAACCATTACAAAACACCCTCTTCTGCTCTCTCAACCACGCTCTTTTTATTTCCACACATCTCTCTTACCCTTACATTACTTACTCGATCAAACCACCTCACACCACACATTGTCCTCAAACATCTCATTTCCAGCACATCCACCCTCCTGCGCACAACTCTATCCATAGCCCACGCCTCGCAACCATACAACATTGTTGGAACCACTATTCCTTCAAACATACCCATTTTTGCTTTCCGAGATAATGTTCTCGACTTCCACACATTCTTCAATGCTCCCAGGATTTTCGCCCCCTCCCCCACCCTATGATTCACTTCCGCTTCCATGGTTCCATCCGCTGCCAGATCCACTCCCAGATATCTAAAACACTTTACTTCCTCCAGTTTTTCTCCATTCAAACTTACCTCTCAATTGACTTGACCCTCAACCCTACTGTACCTAATAACCTTGCTCTTATTCACATTTACTCTTAACTTTCTTCTTTCACACACTTTACCAAACTCAGTCACCAGCTTCTGCAGTTTCTCACACGAATCAGCCACCAGCGCTGTATCATCAGCGAACAACAACTGACTTACTTCCCAAGCTCTCTCATCCACAACAGACTTCATACTTGCCCCTCTTTCCAAAACTCTTGCATTCACCTCCCTAACAACCCCATCCATAAACAAATTAAACAACCATGGAGACATCACACACCCCTGCCGCAAACCTACATTCACTGAGAACCAATCACTTTCCTCTCTAAAACTTTTCACTGCTTCTAACAACTTGCCTCTCACACCATATATTCCTAATACCTCCCACAGAGCATCTCTATCAACTCTATCATATGCCTTCTCCAGATCCATAAATGCTACATACAAATCCATTTGCTTTTCTAAGTATTTCTCACATACAGTCTTCAAAGCAAACACCTGATCCACACATCCTCTACCACTTCTGAAACCACACTGCTCTTCCCCAATCTGATGCTCTGTACATGCCTTCACCCTCTCAGTCAATACCCTCCCATATAATTTACCAGGAATACTCAACAAACTTATACCTCTGTAATTTGAGCACTCACTCTTATCCCCTTTGCCTTTGTACAATGGCACTATGCAAATATATATATATATATATATATATATATATATATATATATATATATATATATATATATATATATATATATATATATATATATATATATATATATATATATTATCCCTGGGGATAGGGGATTAAGAATACTTCCCACGTATTTCCTGCGTGTCGTAGAAGGCGACTAAAAGGGGAGGGAGCGGGGGGCTGGAAATCCTCCCCTCTCTTTTTTTTTTTTTTTCCAAAAGAAGGAACAGAGGTGGCCAGGGGAGGATATTCCAAAAAAGGCCCAGTCCTCTGTTCTTAACGCTACCTCGCTAACGCGGGAAATGGCGAATAGTGTAAAAGAAAAAGAAAGAAAAAAAAAAAAAAAAAAAAATATATATATATATATATATATATATATATATATATATATATATATATATATATATATATATATATATATGTTAATAAAATGGCCTTGATTAAGGTATTCACTTGCTTGGGCCGTCTCAGCTGATATAAAACAAACTCAAAAAAGTTCTCCTGCAACTATAGGTAAATCATATAAAAAAGATATACGATATATGAAATAAATGTATCTTATATAACGTAAATATGGTTTATATAAAGCCACACCCTTCCAATCTCTTCTTCAGAACACACGTAAAGGTCTCAGGCAACGTTTCTTTCAACCTGGAAAAATATTAGCGCTGCATCAGGGTTGGATCGAGGAGCATTTTCGTCCGTGTAGACATTATAATCTGGCTTAATCTTCTCCATCATGGGCCTCAGTGTTGAATAACTAGGAGCGGGGGGAAGGGGGAGGGCCGGAGGATGTTCCGTGGTGGGGAGGGAGGCTAGATGGTGGAACAGGGGATTAATGAGAGGGAGGGAAGTAAATGAAAAAGAGGGAAGGATGTGTGGGTGGAATTCCGGGGTGCTACTGACGTACTTAGGATAGAGATTTCGCCAAACAGACGCAGTGCTTAGCACGTAGCGCTCACCACAAAGAGAGAGAGAAAGGCAGAGAAGGGTAAAGACTAGAAATGTGATAAGGAAGGATTCATACATGAAAGAAAAATGAAAGTAAGAGAAAGAGAGAACCTGCAATGAGATTTTTGCAAGGGGCGTGGCTTGTGTGTGGGTGTGGGTGTGTGCGAGAGAGAGAGAGAGAGAGAGAGAGAGAGAGAGAGAGAGAGAGAGAGAGAGAGAGAGAGAGAGAGAGGAGTGGCGGGGAGCTGTGCGAAGGGTCGATAACTACCTTTCCCAGGTCGGGGAGAGGCCAGTATTGAGGCCACGCATCCGCGAAAATTATGATTAAAAAAAAAGGAAAAAAAAATATGTGACCAGGTCTCGTCATAGTGAGGGTGACGCGAAGTGTAAAAAGTCCCGTGACCTGGGGACAGGATCCGCGCCCCTGCACGGGACCGGAACGGGGCCGGAGAAGGGCGGGGCGGGGCTTACTCTGGGATCCAGGGGTCGGTGGGGGTCTGGAAAAGGACGGGGCGATAGTTGAGACGGACGAGGCAGGTTTTGAGAGATGGGTCATGGGTGAGGTCAGAAAGATCCAGGGAGGGTCAGAGGAGGGTGCGACGAGGTCTAAAAGAAGTAGGGAGGTGGTGTTGGGGTGGAAAGTGAACGGGGCCAATCGGGAAGTGGATGACGTAGGCTGGGCTATAGCACAGCCGGTCGGAGTAGAGCCAAGGCTCTATCATAACAGTAGAAGACATGATGTAACTCAGACCTGGCAGGAATTGGGCTACGTTGGAGAAGAGTGTATGGTACGTGGCTGGGCTGGGCTAGAGTACACTGGGGCGTGGCGAAGCAGAGAAGGGCGTAGGTCCTGGGAGAGCAGGGTGGAGCGACGCCTGCTTTGGGGCGTATACAGTGGGAGGGGCAGGACGGGTTAGGGGGAAGGCCCTATAGATCAGGGCTCTGAGAGGGGCTGGGCGGCGTGGGACGGGGCAGGTCGGGTCGGGTCGGGTCGGGTCGAGGCGGGGTTCCCATCTCATTAGCGGACACCTCTGGGTTATGACTTTTGATCAGCAGGATGTTGTCGCAGGCTGGCCTGGTGTTATTGATCCTCTGACGAGGTGGGGCTGAATGGGTTCTACCCCGCCACCACTACCACACCACACCACCGCCGCCGCCACCCAGCCAACATAAGCCATCTGCGATACCCAAGTTGGTGAAGACCACCAGAACCTTGTCTAAAAAGGTGTATGGAAGAGCGATACCTGGAATGATGTGTAGCATAGCGACGCCAGAGATGGTGTATGTCGAACACTTCATATGCATCAGGGGTTCGAACTTTTTTTTCTCCCCATTTCTTACCATACTTGTTCATCTTTCCTGCCCTAGCGAGGGAGCGTCAGACACAGACGACTTAAACCACAGAGGATGAATTCCCCGCTTGGCTCCTTCGGTTTCTACATTTGGAGTGACAGTACAGAAGGGGAGGATTTTCTTAGTAGTTTTCTACGACACGCAGGAGACACTAGAGTAATATTTTTTTTTCGTTATTCAACTACGTAACAAATTATACACCTGTCTGTCTCCTTGGCTGATTGAAGGACCTCTGCCATTTGAACCCCCGCAATTCTATCTCTTATCTATTACTAACATTACTCATAAGTTAGCTTAAAAGATTATCTGAGATTTGATCAGTATTCCACTCTCATCTGGACCTAGGTTAAAACTCCTATTTGTTTATTGATAAACCATCTTCCTCCAGGACAGGAGTATAGGTAGATCGCCTCATACAAACTCCCTTCTCAGTGTTTCTACTGACTCCAAGTGAACCAAGAAGCATTTTTTAAAGAGAGTTGGTGTATGGAGGCAGCGGTATAGCTAGTGTTCATATAGTCAGGTATCTGAAAAGTCTACTTGTTTTCTAGATACCTCGAGTTTTCCTTATGTGGTAGATGGACAACTTTGCCTCAAGTGATGTTTGTTCACAAGTTCACAAGCAGCCGTCAAGGACGAACGAAGCGGTCACACTGTTAACACGAAGGAAGCAATCAAGTGGTCAACCAATAACCTGTTCCACACTTATGAAAAAAGTGGTCCCACATTGAACACAAAAGAAGCGGTCCCTCACTGAACACGAAAGGAGCGGTCCCTCACTGAACACGAAAGAAGGGGTCCTATTCTGAACACGAAAGAAGCGGTCCCTCATGAACACTAATCACTAATCACGAAAGAAACGGTCCAACATTCACCACGATAAATGTGCTCCAACATAGTCACGAAAGAAGCGGTCCCACAGTGAGTGGTGCTACAGTGGGCGCGAACGAAGCAGTCCCACCATTAGTCACTAATGAAGTGGTCCCGCACTAGGCACGAAAGAAGCAGTCCCACACTGGGCACGAAGAAATCACTCCTGCCTCGGGTAATGAAGAGGGAAGCCCCGTGAGTGCTGACAACAAAGAGGCCAGCAGCCCACCCTAATTACCCTCTCATTTGAACAAATGCTGCAAGTGGATCCATAATGCTCTCTCTCTCTCTCTCTCTCTCTCTCTCTCTCTCTCTCTCTCTCTCTCTCTCTCTCTCTCTCTCTCTCTCTCTCTCTCTCTCTCTCTCTCTCTCTCTCTCTCTCTCTGACCTTCGTTCGAGTCGGAAGCTCAAACCAAAGTGAACGCATCGCCTGATCCTATCATCGTTCTTAAAGAAAAAAAATAATGGGTTCGTGTATGCGTGTGTGTGTGTCTCTGTGTGTGTGTGTGTCTGTGTGTGTGTGTGTGTGTGTGTGTGTGTGTGTGTGTGTGTGTGTGTGTGTCATTACCATTTATGTTTTACGGGGAGAGAGCTCTACACTCATATTGCCCCGTCTCTAAACTTTCTATATATGCACCATACCTCGACTCTCATGTGTGTAGAGGCACCAGTAGCGAGAGGGAGTGATATTGATAGACAGAGGGGTATTTCCTGGAAGGGAGATATAGATTATATTGTGCCACGGAGAGGAATTTTGGGTAGGAAAGGGATGCTGGGCGGAGAATTTAAAGCTGAGCAGGTGAGGGATATTCATCTGAAGAGGGATATTAATGAGGATAGGTATACTTAAGCTGAAATATCAGATAGAAGGAGGGCATTCATAGAAGGAGGGATATCATCGGTGAGAATATCCTTAGTTAGGGGTAAGGATATTACCACGTGGATCATTCTAACACGGGGTCAGTCTAACAACAGATGTGTTAGTCTAACAGGAGGCCAGTCTACCATGAGGGCCAGTGTCTAACACGTAACCAGGCTAACACATGGGTCACTTGACATTACAGAGGCCCTCCTCTTGGGGACGGGCCGGGGATCGTGAGTCGTGGATGATGGGGACGGGTCGTGGGTCGTGGGTCGTGAATAAATGGGGACGGGTGGTGGGTCGTGGGTTGTGGATGATGGGGACGGGTCGTGGATCGTGAGTCGTGGATGATGGGGACGGGTCGTGGGTCGTGGGTTGTGAATAATGGGGACGGGTCGTGGGTCGTGGGTTGTGGATGATGGGGACGGGTCGTGGGTCGTGAATGATGGGGACGGGTCGTGGGTTGTGGATGATGGGGACGGGTCGTGGGTCGTGGGTCGTGGATGATGGGGACGGGTCGTGGATCGTGGATGTTGGGGACGGGTCATGGGTCGTGGGTCGTGGATGATGGGGACGAGTCGTGGATCGTGGATCGTGAATGAAGGGGACAGGTCGTGGATCGTGGATGTTGGGGACGGGTCATGGGTCGTGGATGATGGGGACGGGTCGTGGATTGTGGGTCGTAAATAATGGGGACGGGTCGTGGGTCGTGGGTCGTGAATAATGGGGACGGGTTGTGGATCGTGAGTCGTGGATGATGGGGACGGGTCGTGGATCGTGAGTCGTGGAAGATGGGGACGGGTCGTGGATCGTGAGTCGTGAATGATGGGGACGGGTCGTGGATCGTGAGTCGTGGATGATGGGGACGGGTCGTGGATCGTGAGTCGTGGATGATGGGGACGGGTCGTGGATCGTGAGTCGTGGAAGATGGGGACGGGTCGTGGATCGTGAGTCGTGGATGATGGGGACGGGTCGTGGATCGTGAGTCGTGGATGATGGGGACGGGTCGTGGATCGTGAGTCGTGGATGATGGGGACGGGTCGTGGATCGTGAGTCGTGGAAGATGGGGACGGGTCGTGGATCGTGAGTCGTGGATGATGGGGACGGGTCGTGGATCGTGAGTCGTGGAAGATGGGGACGGGTCGTGGATTGTGGGTCGTGGATAATGGGGTCGGGTCGTGGATCGTGAGTCGTGGATGATGGGGACGGGTCGTGGATCGTGAGTCGTGGATGATGGGGACGGGTCGTGGATTGTGGGTCGTGGATGATCGGGACGGGTCATGGATTGTGGGTCGTTGATGATGGGGACGGGTCGTGGATCGTGGGTCGTTGATGATGGGGACGGGTCGTGGATAATGGGGACGGGTGGTGGATCGTGGGTCGTTGATGATAGGGCCGGGTCGTGGATCGTGGATGATGGGGATGGATTGTGAACCTTGGTCAGTGGGGAAAGGTCATGAATCCTGGCTGGTGGAGACGAGCCATTAACCCTGGCTGGTAGGGACTGGGTCGTGCCAAAACCAGGCGGGTCTTGGACATGAATCCTGTAAATTGGAACGATTCAGTACCCGCTTCAGATTGGTGTTCGAGGCAATGACCTGTTCTGGCCTGGAGTTAACCCCGCTACGAGGTGTACCAAACTATGGCCCAATCTAGATGGGTTTAGTTGGGTCATAGTGCCTGGGGACGGGTGTAGGCAGTGAGTGGTGTCTGGTTCACCTGGCTCAGCTGTGAGTGACCCTGTCAGACTAAAGAACGTACAAGGTCAACCAAAGTCTGTCAGGGGACCTGCTTGTCGTGGCAGTTAGCCTCCCTGACTCAGGTTCGAATCGTGGTCCCGGCAGTCGGTTCACAGCTGTTCATTCTCCATTATGGGGTGGGTCGATGAATGGGTTACATCGTTTAAGCTAGAGTATATATATATATATATATATATATATATATATATATATATATATATATATATATATATATATATATATATATATATATATATATATATATATGTATATATATATATATATATATATATATATATATATATATATATATATATATATATATATATATATATATTTTGTCATCCCTGGGGATAGGGGAGAAAGAATACTTCCCACGTATTCCCTGCGTGTCGTAGAAGGCGACTAAAAGGGGAGGGAGCGGGTGGCTGGAAATCCTCCCCTCTCGTTTTTTTCAATTTTCCAAAAGAAGGAACAGAGAAGGGGGCCAGGTGAGGATGTTCCCTCAAAGGCCCATTCCTCTGTTCTTAACGCTACCTCGCTGACGTGGGAAATGGCGAATAGTACGAAAGAAAAAGAAAGAATATATATTTTGTACTATTCGCCATTTCCCGCGATAGCGAGGTAGCGTTAAGAACAGAGGACTGGGCCTTCGAGGGAATATCCTCACCTGGCCCCCTTCTCTATTCCTTCTTTTGGAAAATTGAAAAAAACGAGAGGGGAGGATTTCCAGCCCCCCGCTCCCTCCTCTTTTAGTCGCCTTCTACGACACGCAGGGAATACGTGGGAAGTTTTCTTTCTCCCCTATCCCCAGGGATATATATATATATATATATATATATATATATATATATATATATATATATATATATATATATATATATGACAATCCACAAATATATCGTGTATTGGATATGACGTTAGATTGTGAGAATTCAACCATTTGAAAAACGCAGACGAAAATCTTGTCATAGAGCGTGTGATTGAAAACTGAATGCTTACTAGACCCGCGCCACCGACCAGAGATTCAACATTCAAATTAAATTCACCCAAACTTATTACGGGATTTCTCTGACTGGTGATGCTTGTGGGGTCTCTCTCTCTCTCTCTCTCTCTCTCTCTCTCTCTCTCTCTCTCTCTCTCTCTCTCTCTCTCTCTCTCTCTCTCTCTCTCTCTCTCTCTCCAGTCACTATAAATAAGCCATCGTATTCAAGCGCTCACCAATCAGGAAGAGCTCCGAGGGGAACAGAGGAGAAGCTTTTGTGAAATACGAGCGTCTTGTATATAGAACCATCGATTGCCCAGTACCTTAGTCTGCAGTGGCCAGGGAGGGAGACTGGAAAGAGAGAGAGAGAGAGAGAGAGAGAGAGAGAGAGAGAGAGAGAGAGAGAGAGAGAGAGAGAGAGAGAGAGAGGCCTCGTCCAAAATGCATAAAATAGAGCAATCCGATCCTGGTGATAATCGAGTGATTTTCATCACAGATTATTTTTTGACACATTCTGACCTCAGCTCTCCAACAGTACAGGTCCCATGTGCCTCCTGTACATGTACAAATGGCCTCCCACACACACACACACACGCCCTCTACATATCTAGTGCTTTTCACATTTAAAAAGATAATATAGTTACAAAAATCTGACATCGCAAAAAAGGAAAAAATATATATTCGGAAATATTCAGCCACAAGTTGATATATATAAAAAAGAAAACACTAGAATCAAATTGTGAATTTCAGTTCACAGTGAACTTGATTGGGTGTTTGTGTGTGGAGTGTGGCGTTGTGGTAGAGCAATGGATACACAAACAACTGATGAAGTGGTGGGTTCCTGGCCACACCAGCAGCTGTACAGCTGTAGTGGGTTACTGGCCACGCTAGAAGCTATTGTGGTACAGCTATAGTGGGTTACTGGCCACACCAGCAGCTGTACAGCTGTAGTGGGTTACTGGCCACGCTAGAAGCTATTGTGGTACAGCTATAGTGGGTTACTGGCCACACCAGCAGCTGTACAGCTGTAGTGGGTTACTGGCCACGCTAGAAGCTATTGTGGTACAGCTATAGTGGGTTACTGGCCACACCAGCAGCTGTACAGCTATAGTGGCTTACTGGCCACGCTAGAAGATGTTGTAGTACAGCTATAGTGGGTTACTGGCCACACCAACAAATGGTGTAGTGTGGATTATTGGCCACACCAGCAGCTATTGTAGAATTGTAGAGGATTACCAGCTACACCAGCAGCTGATGTAGTAGTGGATTCCTAAACACATCAGTAGCGATTGTGGTGGTGCTGTAGGGGATTACCGGCTAAAGTAACAACTAGTGTAGTGGTAGTGTTATGGATGCTGACTACACCAGCAACAAGAATTTGCAACATATATATATATATATATATATATATATATATATATATATATATATATTTTTTTTTTTTTTTTTTTCATACTATTCGCTATTTCCCGCAATAGCGAGGTAGCGTTAAGAACAGAGGACTGGGCCTTTGAGGGAATATCCTCACCTGGACCTCTTCTCCCGCGTTAGCGAGGTGCGCAAGGAAAACAGACGAAAGAATGACCCAACCCACCCACATACACATGTATATACATACACGTCCACACACGCACATATACATACCTATACATCTCAACGTATACATATATATACATACAAAGACATATACATATATGCACATGTACATAATTCATACTGTCTGCCCTTATTCATTCCCGTCGCCACCCCACCACACATGAAATGAAAACCCCCTCCCCCCGCATGTGCGCGAGGTAGCGCTAGGAAAAGACAACAAAGGCCACATTCGTTCACACTCAATCTCTTGCTGTCATGTATAATGCACCGAAACCACAGCTTCTTTTCCACATCCAAGCCCCACAAAACTTTTCATGGTTTACTCCAGACGCTTCACATGCCCTGGTTCAATTCATTGACAACACGTCGACCCCGGTATACCACATCGTTCCAATTCACTCTATTCCTTGCATGCCTTTCACCCTCCTCCATGTTCAGGCCCCGATCACTCAAAATGTTTTTCACTCCATCTTTCCACCTCCAATTTGGTCTCCCACTTCTCCTCATTCCCTCCACCTCTGACACATATATCCTCTTGGTCAATCTTTCCTCAGTCATTCTCTCCATGTGACCAAACCATTTTAAAACACCCTTTTCTGCGCTCTCAACCACACTCTTTCTATTTCCACACATCTCTATCACCCTTTCATTACTTACTCGATCAAACCACCTCACACCACATATTGTTCTCAAACATCTCATTTCCAGCACATCCACCCTCCTCCGCACAACTCTATCTATAGCCCACGCCCCGCAACCATATAACATTGTTGGAACCACTATTCCTTCAAACCTACCAATTTTTGCCCTCCAAGATAACGTTCTCAACTTCCACACATTTTTCAACGCTCCCAAAACTTTCGCCCCCTCCCCCACCCTATGATTCACTTCCGCTTCCATGGTTCCATCCGCTGCCAAATCCACTCCCAGATATCTAAAACACTTCACTTCCTCCAGTTTTTCTCCATTTAAACTTACCTCCAAATTGACTTGTCCGTCAACCCTACTGTACCTAATAACCTTGCTCTTATTTACATTTGCTCTCAACTTTCTTCTTTCACACACTTTACCAAACTCAGTAACCAGCTTCTTCAGTTTCTCACACGAATCTGCCAACAGCGCTGTATCATCAGCGATCAACAACTGACTCACTTCCCAAGCTCTCCCATCCACAACAGACTGCATACTTGCCCCTCTTTCCAAAACTCTTGCATTCACCTCCCTAACAACCCCATCCATAAAAAAATTAAACAACCATGGAGACATCACGCACCCCTGCCGCAAACCAACATTCACTGAGAACCAATCACTTTCCTCTCTTCCTACACGTACACATGCCTTACATCCTCGATAAAAACTTTTCACTGCTTCTAACAATTTACCTCCCACACCATATATTCTTAATACCTTCCACAGAGCATTTCTATCAACTCTATCATATGCTTTCTCAAGATCTATAAATGCTACATACAAATCCATTTGCTTTTCTAAGTATTTCTCACGTACATTTTTCAAAGCAAACACCTGACCCACACATCCTCTACCAATTCTGAAACCACCCTGCTCTTCCCCAATCTGATGCTCTGTACATTCCTTCACCCTCTCAATCAATACCCTCCCATGTAACTTCCCAGGAATACTCAACAAACGTATACCTCTGTAATTTGAGCACTCACTCTCATCCCCTTTGCCTTTCTACAATGGCACCATGCAAGCATTCCGCCAGTCCTCAGGCACCTCACCATGAGTCAAACATACACCAAATAACCTTATCAACCAGTCAACAATACAGTCACCCCCTTTTTTATACATTCCAATGCAATACTATCCAAACCGGCTGCCTTGCCGGCTTTCATCTTCCGCAAAGCTTTTACTACCTCTTCTCTGTTTACCAAATCATTCTCCCCAACCCTCTCACTCTGCACACCACCTCGACTATAACACCCTATATCTGCTACTCTATCATGAAGCACATTCAACATACCCTGAAAATACTCACTCCATCTCCTTTTAACATCACCACTACTTGTTATCACCTCCCCATTAGCCGCCTTCACTGATGTTCCCATTTGTTCACTTGTCTTACGCACTTCATTTACCGCCTCCAAAACATCTTTTTATTCTCCCTAAGATTCAGTGATACTCTCTCACCCCAACTCTCATTTGCCTTCTTTTTCGCCTCTTGCACCTTTCTGTTGACCTCCTGCCTCTTCCTTATATACATCTCCCAGTCATTTGCATCATTTCCCTGCAAAAATCGCCCTTCACTTGAGGGATTCTAACCCCAGCCACATGTGCGTCAGATAGAGCACTAACCAATCAATCACTAGTACCCACAGTAGAGAGACGGCTATTCGATCACAAGTAAGTGAATATCTTTTGTCCTATCTACATATATCATATATATAAAGCATTTGAATTCATATGCATTTCTTTGCTTTGGCATCAAGATTTTGAATTACTTTGCGATAGGTTTCTGTCCACAAGAAAAGACTTTGATCAATTAGAATCCAATTCTACAAAATTTTCTGTTATGTGGAATTTGTTCTTGAGGACTCGTACCCTCGTAATGGGTAGTTCATCTTGAAAGGCTCCACATGGAATGTGGTCATTTTAGATAGGGTGTAATTGCTTGTCACTCTCCACGTGTCAATTTCTCATCGTTACTCAACGTGGCACACTTTGTGCGTCACACATCACTGGCCACCCGTCACCAGTTCATTTTCCAACTGTCAGTTCTCATTTTCTTCCCGACAACCTCAGCCCGTCACTCACCTCTCGTCATTATCAACATGTCACTCCATGCCTGTCACTTTCAACTCATCACTCCTCACCCGTCACTCTCAGTTTTCATCCATCACGCTTCACCCGTCATATTCAACCCGACGCTTTTCACCCGTCACTTTAGCCCCATCACTTTTAAACCCATCGCTCTTCGCCCTTTACTCTAAGCGTGTCACTCTTCATCCGTCACTTTTGACCCATCATTCTTCACTTGGTCACTGTTCACCTGTCAGTCTTTAGTCATCCTCCTTGGCTTTGCACTCCCCATCCGCCACGTCACCTGTCGCAATCTATCCACACGTAATGTGAAATCAACTCCATATATATATATATATATATATATATATATATATATATATATATATATATATATATATATATTATCCCTGGGGATAGGGGATTAAGAATACTTCCCACGTATTCCCTGCGTGTCGTAGAAGGCGACTAAAAGGGGAGGGAGCGGGGTGCTGGAAATCCTCCCCTCTCGTTTTTTTTTTTTTTTAATTTTCCAAAAGAAGGAACAGAGGGGGCCAGGTGAGGATATTCCAAAAAAGGCCCAGTCCTCTGTTCTTAACGCTACCTCACTAACGCGGAAAATGGCGAATAGTTTAAAAGAAAAAGAAATATATATATATATATATATATATATATATATATATATATATATATATATATATATATATATATATATATTATACTTTGTCGCCGTCTCCCGCGTTAGCGAGGTAGCGAAAGGAAACAGACGAAATAATGGCCCAACCCACCCACATATACATGCCTATACATTTCAACGTATATATATATATATATATATATATATATATATATATATATATATATATATATATATATATATATATATATATATATACACATACATAATTCATACTTGCTGCCTTCATTCATTCTCGTCACCACCCCGCCACACATGAAATGACACATCCCTACCCCCGCACGTGCGCGAGGTAGCGCTAAGAAAAGACAACAAAGGCCACATTCGTTCACGCTCAGTCTCTAGCTGTCATGTATAATGCACCGAAACCACAGCTAACTTTCCACATCCAGGCCCCATAGAACTTTCCATGCTTTATCCCAGACGCTTCACATGCTCTGATTCGATCCATTGACAGCGCGTCGACCCCGGTATACCACATCGTTCCATTTCACTCTATTCCTTGCACGCCTTTCACCCTCCTCCATGTTCAGGCCCCGATCGCTGAAGATCTTTTTCACTCCATCTTTCCATCTCCAATTTGGTCTCCCACTTCTCCTCGTTCCCTCCACCTCCGACACATATATCCTCTTGGTCAATCTTTCCTCACTCATTCTCTCCAAGTGACCAAACCATTTCAATAAACCCTCTTCTGCTCTCTCAACCACACTCTTTTTATTACCACACATCTCTCCTACCCTTTCATTACTTACTCGATCAAACCAACTCACACCACATATTGTCCTCAAACATCTCATTTCCAACACATCCACCCTCCTTCGCACAACCCTATCTATAGCCCACGCCTCGCATTCATATAACATTGTTGGAACCACTATTCCTTCAAGCATACCCATATTTGCTTTCCGAGATCATGATCTCGTCTTCCACAAGTTCTTCAGCGCTCCCAGAACTTTCGCCCCTTCCCCCACCCTGTGACTCCACTTCCATGGTTCCATCCGCTGCCAAATCCACTCCCAGATATCTAAAACACTTCACTTCATCCAGTTTTTCTCCGTTCAAACTTACCTCCAAATTGACTTGTCTCTCAACCCTACTGTACCTAATAACTTTGCTCTTATTCACATTAATCTCAGCTTTCTTCTTCATACACTTTACCAAACTCAGTCACCAGCTTCTGCAGTTTCTCACCCGAATCAGCCACCAGCGCTGTATCATCAGCGAATAACAACTGACTCACCTCCCAAGCCCTTTCATCCACAACAGACTGCATACTTACCCCTCTTTCCAAAACTCTTGCATTCACCTCCGTAACAACCCCATCCATAAACAAATTAAACAACCATGGAGACAACACGCACCCCTGCCGCAAACCGACATTCAATGAGAACCAATCATTTTCCGCTCTTCCTACTCGTACACATGCCTTACATCCTCGATAAAAACTTTTCACTACTTCTAGCAACTTGCCTCCCACACCATATACTCTTAATACCTTCCACAGAGCATCTCTAGCAGCTCTATCAGATGCCCTCTCCAGATCCATAAATGCTACATACAAATCCATTGGCTTTTCTAAGTATTTCTCACATACATTCTTCAAAGCAAACACCTGATCCATACATCCCCTACCACTTCTGAAACCACACTGCTCTTCCCCAATCTGATTCTCTGTGCATGCCTTCATCCTCTCAGTCAATATCCTCCCATATGATTTCCCAGGAATACTCAACAAACTTATACCTCTGTAATTTGAACACTCACCTTTATCCCCTTTGCCTCTGTACAATGGCACTATGCATGCATTCCGCCAATTTTCGGGCACTTCACCATGAGCCATACATACATTGAATATCCTCACCAACCATTCAACAACACAGTCACCCCCTTTTTTAATACTTTCCACTGCAATACCATCCAAACCCACTGCCTTGCAGGCTTTCATCTTCCGCAAAGTTTTCACTACCTCTTTTCTCTTTACCAAATCATTCCCCCTGACCCTCTCACTTCGCACACCAACTCAACCAAAACACCCTATGTCTGCCACTCTATCATCAAACACATTCAGCAAACCTTCAAAATACTCACTCCATCTTCTCATATCACCACTACAAGGCAGAATTGAAGACGTGTTCATGGAATGCCGAACTCATCCTCTCTCTCTCTCTCTCTCTCTCTCTCTCTCTCTCTCTCTCTCTCTCTCTCTCTCTCTCTCTCTCTCTCTCTCTCTCTCTCTCTCTCTCAACGCACGTTGCTGTGGGCAAGATACGGAATTTTGCCATCGGTTTGAGTGGATGACATCAAGCTTTCCAAGATACGCTGGAAGAGATTCACATCCTCGGCTGACGGTTCAGCGGTAGACAGACAAAACGTCCACTCGACAGAAGTTACGTTAATGATGAGACAGAACCAAAAACTGCCGTGGGAGGCAAGCCAGCCAGAAAAGGAAAATGTTAACAAAAAGGAAAAAAATGAAATCTAGGCACTGGCTTCCTTTTTTCTTTGCCCCCATTGACAGACATGAGAACCTCCCAAAGGGAGCTGCTGTGGGTGGAGGTGGACGATGCTGTAAGGGAAAGGTGCCACTCTTGGTGGAGACCTGCATAGGAGGAGGTAATTGGAGGACTCCCAGAGTCCCCTCTCAAGATGTGGGGGGCCTCTCACCTGAGGACGTTGCTGGCGCCCTAACCATGAGTAGGCTGCTGAAAGGCGCTGAGGAAGGTGTGGAGAGTGGGTGTTGACTCGCATCACCGCCATCACCCACCTGCAGCCTTTCTTTTTTAAGTGGTCGTTATTTATACATCACTTGATAACGGAGGTAATTATTTTTATATTTAATTACACGCATCTAACCGCAGTAGTGGGAGGTACAATTTCACTCCAGGGACAAACGTATCTCGCAAAGTTTACGGTACGGAAAATGAACGTTTCTGCAAAATTTTGTCTCTGCGGAAAATTTTCAGGGAGGTGCGAAAAGCGAAGAGATCAGCCGCGGAACATCTGGCTGCTGGACGGACTAAGAAAAAATACTGCACTCGATATCTACAGTGAAGATCTGTGAATAAAGCTAACTCTCTCTCTCTCTCTCTCTCTCTCTCTCTCTCTCTCTCTCTCTCTCTCTCTCTCTCTCTCTCTCTCTCTCTCTCTCTCCTCTCCGTCTAACAGTTGCCATCAAGGAATCTGCCCTGCATTCCTTCCACACATTGTCTAATACCTTTCCAGTACCTACAACTTGTTTCCTTACGTATGGTAGCGACAAGACAAGATTTCTCTTCCCTCTGACAGTTGCTTTTAAAGAATCGATCATGTATACATTACACACGTTGTCTAATCCCCTTTCAGTGCCTACATCTTGTTTCCTTACGTATGGTAGAGATACATAAGAAAAGTTTCGTGCTAGGGAAGAGAAGCGTCTAATCTACAGACATCAATAAAACTTTTAAATGTCACACCTGTGCTCGACTTCCACGTTCTTAGAATACAATATATATATATATATATATATATATATATATATATATATATATATATATATATATATATATATATATATATATATATATATTCCCATGTCAGTCGTGGGGGAACTTATGACAAATACGACTCAACTGGTAATAAAATGTGGCCACAGTTGTCATGTCAAAGAACATATTTGAAATCAAAAAAAGAATGGCGTATCCGTTCGTCGGATCAAAGACAATAACTTTTTTAATGCCGAACGAAAGCTACGCGAATAATCTATACAGAGTTATTTTTCAATCAGAACTACATTGAAGTATATTCCCGGCGAATGTATCTTTAGTGACAGAATAACACCACCAGCGTTTCGACATGTATTTTTTTTTTTTCTCTCTCACTTTTTTTCAGAAAGGCCAACATGGCACGTGTCCACCCTAGTCGAAGGCCATCTCGGGTGCAGGGAGTTTTTAAATGGGAGGAAAAGACATCAGAAATGAATCAGAGCTCCGCTTGTGTTCGTAGATCCGACTCTTAAAGATAGCATGGATGTAGGAGGAGGATGAAATAAACGGAGTAAGGGAATTCCTCAATTTAGCTCTTCGAGCGAAGGAGGTAGCATCCTTACGGTCAAATCCTCGGGTGGTTGGGCCTCTACAGAGAAACTGTGGGAAGCAGCAACAGCCAGCTGCATATGCTTTGGATCAAAGCCTTGATTAGTTACCAGGTGACCAATCAGCGATCTCGCCAGGTGACCAATCAATGCCCTCGTTTCATCAGGTGACCAACGCACATTTTCATCACGTGAATCATCCTTATCTTCAGTAGGTGGCCAATTATTACCCTCACCTGGGGAACCAATCATTACCCTCATTTGCAGAACCAATCATTACCCTCACCTGGGGAACCAATCATTAACCTCACCTGCAGAACCAACCATTACCCTCACCTGCAGAACCAATCATTACCCTCACCTGGGGAACCAATTAGTACCCTCACTTTGGGAACCAATCATTACCCTCACCTGCAGAACCAATCATTACCCTCATCTGCAGAACCAATCATTACCCTCACTTGGGGAGCCAATCATTACCATCACCTGGAGAACCAATTATTACCCTCACCTGAAGAACCAATCATTACCCTCACCTGAAGAACCAATCATTACCCTCACATGGGGAACCAATCATTACCCTCACCTGAAGAACCAATCATTACCCTCACCTGAAGAACCAATCATTACCCTCACCTGCAGAACCAATTAGAACCATCAAAAGATCGTCATTCCCAGGCAACCAGTCATCCCCTTCACCTTTTGGACATTCGAGGCTTTCACCATCACCAAGTCAGCTCCTTCACCACACAAACACCAGACATCCTCACTAGGTGGCCAGTCTGTGCCCTCACCTCGCGACCAATCAACTTTATCACCAAGACACCAATCAGCGGTCTCACCAGGTGACCAATCAGCTCCCTTAACCTCGTCACCGATCAATGGCCATTAATAAATGACATCCGGCAAATTTCCTCCTTAGATGACCACACATGATACTCAGAGCTCTGACCATGTGATTAGTGACCAATCAGAGCTCTGACCATGTGATTAGTGACCAATCAGAGCTCTGACCATGTGATTAGTGACCGATCAGAGCTCTTACCATGTGATTAGTGACTAATCAGAGCTCTTCCCATGTGATTAGTGACCAATCAGAGCTCTTACCGTGTGATTAGTGACTAATCAGAGCTCTTCCCATGTGATTAGTGACCAATCAGAGCTCTTACCGTGTGATTAGTGACTAATCAGAGCTCTTACCATGTGATTAGTGACCAATCAGAGCTCTTACCGTGTGATTAGTGACCAATCAGAGCTCTTACCATGTGATTAGTGACCGATCAGAGCTCTTCCCATGTGATTAGTGACCAATCAGAACTCTTACCGTATGATTAGTGACCGATCAGAGCACTTCCCATGTGATTAGTGACCGATCAGATCTCTTACCGTGTGATTAGTGACTAATCAGAGCTCTTACCGTGTGATCAGTGACCGATCAGAGCTCTTCCCATGTAATTAGTGACCAATCAGAGCTCTTACCATGTAATTAGTGACCAATCAGAGCTCTTACCATGTAATTAGTGACCAATCAGGGCTCTTACCGTGTGATTAGTGACCAATCAGAGCTCTTACCGTGTGATTAGTGACCAATCAGAGCTCTTACCGTGTGATTAGTGACCGATCAGAGCTCTTGCCATGTGATTAGTGACCAATCAGAGCTCTTACCATGTAATTAGTGACCAATCAGATTAGTAACCAATCAGAGTCCACGGCTGGTAAATAACTTGCACGCTGTCGCCATTTCCTTGCTCTGAGACCACACAAACTACTTATACTTTCTGTCAAAGTTGACATCACCCGACAAACTTTCGATTACTTTTAAAAATGTAAGAGTCAGAGGCATCAAAGATTTACTGAGGATTAGGAACTAAACTTTCCACACGACCTGAGGCAGCTTTGGAGTAGGTAACACACCTTCCTCTCCCTGCTACATGTGTGCAGTAGGTAACACACCCTCCTCTCCCTGCTACATGTGTGCAGTAGGTAACACACCCTCCTCTCCCTGCTACATGTGTGCAGTAGGTAACACACCCTCCTCTCCCTGCTACATGTGTGCAGTAGGTAACACACCCTCCTCTCCCTGCTACATGTGTGCAGTAGGTAACACACCCTCCTCTCCCTGCTACATGTGTGCAGTAGGTAACACACTCTCCTCTCCCTGCTACATGTGTGCAGTAGGTAACACACCCTCCTCTCCCTGCTACATGTGTGCAGTAGGTAACACACCCTCCTCTCCCTGCTACAGGTGTGTGGTCAGACACAGCCATTCCTCCACCACTCTCCTCTACTTTCTTCGTCTCTCTCTCTCCTTCTTCTTCCTTCCTTTCCGTCCATCATTTTTCTCACTCTCCTCTCCTCCTTATTTCTCTCCCTATCTAAGAATGGTTCTCTCTGCAAATGGACAGACTCCGAGGAGACCTAAGCTCTCAAAATACTAAATGATTTCGACAGCACAACATGCAAAAATTTCATCGGCTTTATACATATTCAGCGGCCAGAAATAACGGTATGAAGATCAGAGAAAAAATATGTAATAGCGACGTGGGCAAACTTATATTTTTCAGTTGTAGAATGGTAGTATACTAGGATAAACTACCCCCAGATGATGGATATAAATAGACTTCATGACACCTGTTATCAGTAACTAATTCTTCCCCAAGGAAATAAATGTATTCAGAGGTTTTCCTCTTTCACTTTGCACAGTTCAGCTCCAGTGTAGCCGTTTAAAAATTTTGTAAGAAACTTCTACACTTTAGCGTTCCCTACAGAATTACCATAGTGGTACGCTTTTCCTATAGCATATCATCTCTCTGCTCACTTTATATTTCCTACCGGCGGTTGAGCCGGAGGGAGAGGTGGGTTGGGAGGTGCCTTCTGCTTCAGCAGTAGTGTCCTATTTCTAACACATTATAGGTCAGTAAATAAACTTATCTTGGGCCATTACGTCTCCTGTTCTAGGTCCATCCCATGTGCTCCCATGTACACTTCGCCTCTCTTCCCTCCTCTTCATCTACCTCATCCCTCTTTTTCTCTTACCCTTTGTCCTTTCCTCCTATCATTTCTCCTTTCTTCCCTCGAAACTTTCATCTTCCATTCCCACTCCATCAATTGTCCTCCCTCCATTTCTTTCCTACGCCTTCCTACCATCTCGCTTCCAGTTTTCCTTCCTTCCTTCCTTCCTTCCTTTCCATCTTATCTACCTTCCTCCTTTCCGTTACTCTCTCCTTTCTCTCTCCCTATCTTCCTTCACCTTACCCACCCAACCCTCCCTTCGCCTCTCCCTCCCTCCCTACTTCCCACCAGTCACCATCTCGACTTTAACGTTGAGTTTATATTTAGCACAACAGATTATTTATAGCGTTCGCTGGACGCGGCCACGTTAACAGGGAGAACCACAACGACAACGGCATCTGTTGTGTAGCAAACTCGTGTTGCCAGTTCACCTCACCTCGCCTCAAGACTCGTCCGTTGTGAAGCAGACTCCTGTTGCTGGCTCGGCTCAGGACGTCTGGTGTGGAGCCTGCTCCTGTTGCTGTCTCAGCTCAGGACGTCTGTTGTGGAGCCTGCTCCTGTTGCTGTCTCAGCTCAGGACGTCTGTTGTGGAGCCTGCTCCTGTTGCTGTCTCAGCTCAGGTCATGAGCATACTCCTGTTGTTGGCTCAACCTACCCTAAGTGTCACCTGTTGCCGAACACTTCCTGTTTGGCTCAGCTAACTATAAGACACAGTCCTTGTTGAGCCTAGTCCTGTCTTTTAGTTCAACGTAAGAGAAGAGAAAAAAGGGTATACGTATCTTTCACAATTATAAGCTGAGTATCATCTAAGATCTAGTCTTTGCAGAATATATTCTACATCATTGGTCACAGCCGGCTCACCCTTCGGCAAGACACAGTGATGCAGTGTACACAGTAAAACACTCCTGGTAGTATTATGAAAAATATACCCTATCAGTTTCCACGCTTATGGATGCTTCATCAAATAACAGAAAAAAATAGATATTTTTCTAAAACATTCGAAACCCGGTTTCCATAATTACAATGATGGAATATTGACATTTAAGAGTTTTAAAATCTGAACAATGTATTTAGTTTTTCAGTAGACCATAGAGGGATTGATATGAATAATTTGAACTTGAAATTATAAAAGGGGTATATTTTTTTGTAATCATATTACCAAAAAAAAAAGAAATAAATTGCCTGCTCCATTTGCTTAAAAATGCAATATTTTGGTCTCCTCCTAACGTACAGTAGTAATAATATCTTCACTGACTAATAACAAGCCACTTACCTGACTGCAAACTCGAACTCACTTGATAAACTCGAACTCTTTTTGTTTTTCTTTTGATCGTTTAAAACTATGAAATTGTTGCATATTTTGTTATATGTTGTGATACCTGGATCATCCTGCATGTGGTTACGTCGTGTGTGAAAAATGACCTTTGGCTAGACTGTGTCACTGGGGGTATACAAACGAAGTCCAAGGAGTCTTCATTTCAGTGCTCCTGGAAGTAGCGCATCCTTGGCCATTCGGTGTTCTAATATTATTAGTGAACGAGGCTATTTCTTTGTCTGTCCTGCCGCAAGTAGTTTTGATGCACGAGACCGGGTTATAGTGATGGGTGATTTGAATGCAAAGGTGAGTAATGTGGCAGTTTAGGGAATAATTGGTGTACATGGGGTGTTCAGTGTTGTAAATGGAAATGGTGAAGAGCTTGTAGATTTATGTGATGAAAAAGGACTGGTGATTGGGAATGCCTGGTTTAAAAAGAGAGATATACATAAGTATACGTATGTAAGTAGGAGAGATGGCCAGAGAGCGTTATTGGATTACGTGTTAATTGACAAGCACGCGAAAGAGAGACTTTTGGATGTTAATGTGCTGAGAGGTGCAACTGGAGGGATGTCTGATCATTATCTTGTGGAGGCGAAGGTGAAGAATTGTAGAGGTTTTCAGAAGAGAGAATGTTGGGGTGAAAAGAGTGGTGAGAGAAAGTGAGCTTGGGAAGGAGACTTGTGTGAGGAAGTACCAGGAGAGACTGAGTACAGAATGGAAAAAGGTGAGAACAAAGACGGAAGGGGAGTGGGGGAGGAATGGGATGTATTTAGGGAAGCAGTGATGGCTTGCGCAAAAGATGCTTGTGGCATGAGAAGCGTGGGAGGTGGGCAGATTAGAAAGGGTAGTGAGTGGTGGGATGAAGAAGTGAGACTATTAGTGAAAGAGAAGAGAGAGGCATTTGGACCATTTCTGCAGGGAAATAATGCAAATGAGTGGGAGATGTATAAAAGAAAGAGGCAGGAGGTCAAGAGAAAGGTGCAAGAGGTGAAAAAGTGGGCAAATGAGAGTTGGGGTGAGAGAGTATCATTAAATTTTAGGAAGAATAAAAAGATGTTTTGGAAGGAGGTAAATAAAGTGCGTAAGACAAGGGAACATATGGGAACTTCAGTAAAGGGGGCTAATGGGGAGGTGATAACAAGTAGTGGTGATGTGAGAAGGAGATGGAGAGAGTATTTTGAAGGTTTGTTGAATGTGTTTGATGATAGAGTGGCAGAGATAGTGTGTTTTGGTCGAGGTGGTGTTCAAAGTGAGAGGGTTAGGGAAAATGATTTGGTAAACAGAGAAGAGGTAGTAAAAGCTTTGCGGAAGATGAAAGCTGGCAAGGTAGCGGGTTTGGATGGTATTGCAGTGGAAATTATTAGAAAAAGGAGGTGACTGTATTGTTGACTGGCTGGTAAGGTTATTTAATGTATGTATGACTCATGGTGAGGTGCCCGAGGATTGGCGGAATGCGTGCATAGTGCCATTGTACAAAGGCAAAGGGGATAAAAGTGAGTGCTCAAATTACAGAGGTATAAGTTTGTTGAGTATTCCTGGGAAATTATATGGGAGGGTATTGACTGAGAGGGTGAAGGGATGTACAGAGCATCAGACTGGGGAAGAGCAGTGTGGTTTCAGAAGTGGTAGAGGATGTGTGGATCAGGTGTTTGCTTTGAAGAATGTATGTGAGAAATACTTAGAAAAACAAATGGATTTGTATGTAGCATTTATGGATCTCGAGAAGCCATAAGATAAAGTTGATAGAGATGCTCTGTGGAAGGTATTAAGAATATGTGGTGTGG